>NC_056739.1:1825704944-1825777444 GCF_019279795.1 Protopterus annectens
AATTCCAAATCAAAGAAGTTATAGATATATAGAAACTGGTAGCTTAATAGTCACGGCAGAAATGCATGGAGACTACATATTATCTACTGGCTGTCCAGATCCTTGAGGAAGTATTAAGTATGTTTTAACTGTAGGATAAGGTCATGGAGGGGGAGAAGAGAACAGTATTCTGGAATGTTAATTTTCCAGAACTGGGCAAGATTAAAGATTGTGAGGGATCTTCATGCCTGGTACAGGAAAAGTGTATGCAAGGCAGAATACCTGACTAATTTCCATGCAGAGCAGAAGATATGCAGCAGCAGACTTGAGAGACTGACTAGTGAACAGTGATGACACTATAGTGTTGTTCACTATTATTAAAAAAGAATCAAAGTCAAATCCAAAGACGGTTGGAGATTGGATTGAGTGGACCACTGGAAGACTCTAGGGGATTTGTGTGCTAAGAAACAGAAATTGCAATACATGATAACTATAAGTCTGGAATGTTAGACTAGCTGGTAAGGATTAATCTTTAATCAGATTACGGGAAAAAGTATAGAGTAGAAACAGCTGCCCTGATGATCCAACAAGAACAAAGAAGTCCAGAAGGATGTTATATGGTATTTACCAGAGCACAGACCTCATGGACAAGATGGTGATTCACATATGCTTTATGCATTTTGCAAATCACTCTAGGAATAGTGCATGCACTTCATTGCCCTGTTAGACATCAAGTCAGTTTTGACTTGCTGACTTATAGGTTCATAGGTTCATAAGTAGGTACTATGTGTTTGGTATTGAAAATCACTGCCTGTGCACTTTATATTCCATATTGACACAGAAGTGATACATGTGATCATTTCTCCTTTCTCTGCAGCTGTGTGACCAGGACGTTAGTATATTGTAGAAAAAGTAGACAGAGGTGTGGGATTGAAGGGAGGAGGGACTTATCACTGTAAAAACATATATTTTCATTAATTTTGCATTAATTTGAAACTTCAGCCATTTATTTTCATCTGGTTGACGATTTTACTAATTGAATCTCCAGGACATGTAATAGAAACCTTCGATTTTAGAAAGCTGGATAAGGAAATAAAACAAAGACATTCAAGACAGAACTGCGGATGAACAAATTGATGGTAGAACTGGATGAAAGATTATACCATGAGAAAAGACTTTGGAGATACTATTGCTGTTCTCCAAAGAGGGTGGAAGGAAAAGAGAAGAGAAGAGAAGACCATCCAGAAGGGAGTTAAAAGGAAGAAAAAGGGAACATAGCAGACCATGAGCTTCATTCTGAAGATCAGTCTCTATTTTGAATATCTGAAATTGCTATTTTCTCTTGGTCAGCGGTGAATTGGTAGAACAGACTCTTAGACCAACTATTAAGGGCAAAAACAGGAGAATGCTACAAGAGTGGATATGATAAATAGAAAATGCTATAAGAATGAGTAGGGTGATGAGAAAATAAAATGTGATGGAAGTGCAAGGGAATTGTTTTTTTCCTGCAGTACTTAAGCAAACCATTATGCATGAATTGAGGGTTCGGGACAGGGAATGGTAATACCATAATCCACATTTTATACTTGATAATTTCAGCTTCTTCAGTTCAGTTGTCAGATTTACGACCATGGTTGCAACAAAACTGGAAAATGTTATCACAAAATGCAGAAATATTTTGTAAAACTTATGGAAAAATCAAAGGCTTCAATATCCAACCCCACTTCCCTCTAATAGTTTGGTATGTTATATATTGGAAATGACATTGCTCACTCAGTTTACTAGGCAAGGGTGGTATCATGTTTCAATGAGTTAATTTTGAGTTTCCTTTAAATGCAGTGCAGTATGAACTTTGCACAGCACTGGCTTAAGACCTTGAAATACCACAGGTAGTACAATGGATCTACTTTTCTTTGTCGAAATTTCATTACTTTCAAAAAGAAAAGTAGATGCCCACTTTAGCGAAAGTGCATTTCAATGAAAGTGCACTTTCGCTGAAGTCTATCTGCCAGATCGGCTGACTTAAAAAAAAAAAAAAACACCAAAAACAATCTTTTGTGGGGGGCAAGCCCCCCTGCACCCCCACACCTTCCTACTTAAATATACCAACTCCAAGATCACACTACAGCAAGGAAAGGGGAATATTCCCATTCTGCACTGTATTGTGATCTCCGCACTCGGTATTTGAAGTTTCAGTACTTCGAACAAGTGGTCTCACACATGTGGATTTGGAAGTACTGAAACTTCGACCAACTGAACTAGACCCAGTGCAATACACGCCTATAGTCATTTATTCAGATACTCCATCTTGAGCATGTTATACTGGAATCCTAATCACTTGTGCTTATTTTGCTAAACAAATAAATAAATATATATATATATATATATATATATATATATATATATATATATATATATATATATATAAAACATGTAGTGAGCTCCTCCTCCTTCAAATCACTATTCATTTATTCATTTAGCAGTGGTATTTGATTCCAAAACTCCATACGTACAAAGATAATAATTTGCTGAAAAGTGTGAGACGGGAATAGTGCTCATGGAAATGGTCTCCAGTTTGTTACTAGCATGGATTTTGGGCATTTAAGCTTACATGGAGTCAATGAATTCAACTCCATTGAAGATATTTAACATTTTAAATAACAAAGTTAAACTTCTAATATATTAAAAATAACATTTCAGATCAACCATTTAAAACAAAGAAACTCAGCAATACAGAACAAAGTACTCACTGCCACATCCTTGTGAATGAGAATATTTTCAACCCTTCTCAGAAATATTGTTTTATTTTTGTTTCAAACATAAGTCCTCTAAATTTCTGTTTTACCTAAAGATTCATGCGATCAAGCTTCAACAAAAAGCCTGAATGATAAAACCATGTATATAATAAATTACATGAAACATGACACTTTCTTAAACTGTTGTTATCCTTTGTAAGATTTACATGAACATGAAAATAGTTTTAACATTTTTAGTGAAAGGTATAATTTCATGAGCTGTAAAAAATCTGGATTTTGTGCAGAGAGGAGGATGAAATTATGGAAACTCTGTGGCCCTACTTATGACCTACAGGCTATCAATAAGTTAGGCATTTCCCATAAACATATTAAAGTTATGTTAGCACAGTATATATGCTTTCATTGGAAAAAATGCAGGTTTTATATCATGCAATTTCAAACGGCCTAACAAGCACTCTAATCTGACTAATTTTGAGTAGCATCTTGTGTTACAGAGCAATGCAGTATTTTTCATAACTGCATAACGTTTCTGTAATGTGTTGAACAGGGATGTCAGTCTATAAGAATCTATTAGCATTATTACTATAATGAAACTTACCTAGACAAGTTGTGTTATTAGATTGTGTGGTTGTGTAAACCATCATAGGCTGACTATGAAAGCCCTCCTAATGAACCCTAAGTTTTGTTTTATGGCAGTTTTTGAAACAGTTTGTTCTGACATGTATAGTCAACTGAGACAGCCATACTGCCATAAATCTAGCCCTGAAAAAGATTTTATTTTTTGTACACATAGCTATTAAGATGATATTTAGGATGTCATGCAATTGAATCAGACATGGATCAACTATCCAATAGAGCAATCAAGAGTTAAGAATGGACCTTCTGCATTCATGCTTTAAAATATTATTGGAAAAACAATACTTAGATCTGGAGACTTACACTGATTATTTTGACACAAGTAATTTTATGTATCCTTTGTTGAATGGGTAAGTTCCACTAGGATAATGGCTTTTTCTCAGGGAAGACTCCAGGTGATATTTACATTGCTACAGAAAATTTGGTCAGGGCATCATAGAACTTCCTTTATTATTTTTGATAGGTGGCATGGGATCTTTTATTTTACCTGAGCTATCACCAACTCAAGTAGAAGGGAACTCAGCTTAATATATCTGAAGGATAACATATTAATGAGAGCAGTCCTTCCCCATGTTACACTGCAGTGTTAGTAATCCAGCCACCTGGACTGGGAATAGAATTCACAACCTTCTAGCACAAAAGGTAAGTATGATTCCTGTTGTGCCACTGACATTGACAGACTACAGCAGAAGATAAGGTATAACACCTTTGCTCTCAGCATGCCAAGTGATGTGGAAGGACTTTATAGGTTCATAGATTGGTACTAGGCTATCGGCCCTAGGACCTATACAAGCCTAGCCAAACAATTCCCTGGCTATTTCTTCCCAGAATATTTACTTCCCGGGTTATATCACCACCACCACAAAAGAGGCATCATATTTAAAAGACTTTCACATTATGGAATACAAGTGTCAACATGGCAGCTTTGGTATTATGATACTTCCTAAAACTGTGTTTGTGAATCAGGAATAGATGCTTGAAATGATCATATTTTGCGAGCGCCAGCTTTGCCAGAGAATGTCAAGTTGCTGTAAAGTACAGTTTTCCATAAATTAACTGATTTATTACATAATATGGTAACATTATAGTAACAAGTGGAACCTCCTTTCTTTTCTAGGGATTGCCAGAGGTATCCCTCAGATTCAATTTTCTTCTATTATTATTTTTTGATATATTTGTCTCCATTCGCAACATGTACATATATGTTTACAATCAAAGCAAGACATTGCATGGTTAATGGAATTTTTGAATTACAACATGCTTTACAGAATTTTGCAGAACTTTTTACTCAATGCATGAATATGGTTGGGCATAAATATATATATATATATATATATATATATATATATATATATATATTTTTTTTTTTAATGAATCAAGCCAACATATTACTGTGAAGAAGTCTATGCATAAATATGCCATTGCTTACAATACTCATCAAATATTTGACTGGTGCTTAATAATAAAGATATTCCAACCCTTATAATTAATACCACAAATTATGAGAATTATGTAAATGTCATTAATAATGCATACTTTACAATCAGGAGAGCTGAAATATTGACACAACTATTATATTATTTTAATAAGCCAGTTGCATCATATATCAGTTTTATTAAATTTCCATGCAAAGTTAAAAAGAACTCAAAAAAGATTATACAACAAACCACAGTAGGTAAGGAAAATACTTAAAAGCCGAGTCTTAAGATGTTAGCCTTATGTGAAGTCAGTAATGATTGACCTGCAGACCCTTCCAGATCAAACTGCAGTTCTTTTTTTTTTAAACAAAAAACATTAGCTTCCTATTTAAGACAGGGTGAGAGTTGGATTTTGTGGTTATTCTGGGGTATTTAACTGTGTTGCAGATTACAAAGGGGACACACTTGTTTCACTTTCTTTTGCAGCAGATATAGAAAAGTTCCTTAAAGACTAGGAAATATATCATAAGAACAATACATATGTTGTGGTTTCAAAACTCATTACTTCTAGTGTGAACTTTAAGCATGGGGATTATCTCATTCTTGGGTTACTGATCAGATCCCCAGATCTAAAGGGAAAAGGGGAAAGCAGTGGATGTACCACTACTAAAACCTACTAATCAAGTGTGTGTTTGTGGAGAGGGCAAGCAGAAACCATTCCTATTGACAGAGTCTGTTCTCAAGAATCAATGTCGTAATTACAAAATCATGAATAAAACAAACAGACTTTTGGGGGTCAGAAATATCACTAGCTGAAATACAGGAAAGAGAGAGAGATTATTTATGTATTTGTTCCCCTGTAGGAACAGATATCTCTGCACAGATGATAAATGACAAATTAATAGAATAACTGTTAGCTAAGGGTGGGCAATGTATGATAATAATTTGTAATAGGATGTAACATTATATTTCAGCTTCCTGTTTTGGACTTAGATACTTTTAGTGGATAAGGGAAAAAAAATAATGTGTCAGTTTATAGATCACGATTTAATAAAAATCCATGAAGGCTCAGTGTAGAGCCTACATGGAATGTATCCATGTACACTGCTGCGGTTCCTCCTCAGCAGCATGCCATACATATTAATAATGATGCACACTTAAGGGAGGTCACAGCAACACAGTTATTGAATTCCTGTAAGACTGATGGGGCAGCCACACACCTTTCAGCCTGTCCACCTTGTCCAAAAGGTATACAAGGCAGTTTATTTCATTAAATTGCATTTTATTTTTATGTTTATGGGCTTGTTTGCATGGTGTGACGCGTTGTGTAGCTAAACTAAGCTTTGCGCACATATATATCACACATCCACTAGACATTTAAAGATAGAAACTGGATGCATTCAGTGTTAATAAATATTTATTTTCTTTTCGGGCTTGTTTGCACAATGTGGTGCATTGCTTAGCTATGTGTAGCACGGCGTACTTAAGCATTAGACATCCTCTAGACATCTAAAAATAGAAACTGGATGTATTCAGTTATTTTAGGTCTGCTGTGCTTAGAAATGAATAAACCCGAGCTACACTTACAGACACCTTCACACTATATCTGAAGATATTTGAGTTCCATTCACTACCTCAGTGGCTAGATAGATTGAGTCATGATCTAGAGTGTAGTAGGTCCCCTGTTCTAGTCCTGGCTTGTAATACTTTTTACATATAGTGTTGTGAAACTGTCTCAGGTGACTGAAACATCGGTTGACTTGAAATTAAATAATTTTTACATTTAGAAACAGAAAAGCTGCACAATGCTAAGCAGAGCTTAAACACAGTAAATGGTCTTTTCCAGTTTGTGTGTTGCAAAGCTTAGCTTAAATATCCATTGTGCGATTTTGCAAGATACTAACCAATGTGGCACATTTTTGGAAGTTACAGTATGATGTGCAAGGGCAGGAATGCAGCCTATTTAAAGGTCAATAGGTGGGATTTTCACATCATTCCTTGGAGGGTGATCTTGATTGCAGGTATAGCTGCTGCAGTTAGTGAGGGAGTGCGCTTTAGGGCACAAATGTAAGGTTTGCAGGAGTCCTTGTTTTTTACTGGACTCCTCGTATAACACCACGAACCCCATCTGTTTTGCAAGGTGATTACCAGGGCTCAGAGTATAAGTCTGAGGCCTGGAATAATTTGGCCAGAGACCTAATCAATACAACTGGTATCCCCTACACTGCTGATTAGTGTTGTCACCATTATGATGACCTGAAATATCAGAAGAGGAGAAGCTTGAACACATGGGTCCAAGAGGCTAGGGATGGGCAGACCCCACAGATATGTAAGTATGTTTTCCAGTAATTTATAAATATACAAGCTGAATCTGTACAAAACTGGTATGCATAATGGTTTGTTTCTCTTACCACAGCTACTGAAGAGATGGCTCGCAATGCATAGTCCCATGCAGGTTGTTTGGCCAAGATGACGCAAGTACGTGGTATGTAAGAAAATCATTAAACTAATAACTTAATTCATAACTTAATAATACAACAAAGTAAATACAGATTTTGCTGTCTTAACAGTCAGGTATGCAATACCTGGGACATCTTATATCTTTATTAATGTGTCAGTACATATCTGAAATGGTAAAGCAAGTTAAAGCAAGGAAGCATGCAGTACTATGTAGCAAAGCTTCCAACCATCAGTTATTGTTATGGTCTACCCAGATTAAGAGTTACTGCTCTGGTCTGCTCATTGTCTGAAATATGCTGTAGACTGCACTCAAAAAATGAACAGGGTATTTGGGTAAGTTAATAGATGTCCTAAACAGCTCCCCATATGTATAAATGCCAGATTTGAAGCAACATTAATCAATAAAATTTAAAAGGAGATGGTGCTTTGATAATTATTTTTTTTCAAATAAAGTGTTCAGTATTCCTGTAGTCACTGGTTGTGGGTTCTAATCTGACACTAGACAACTAATAAATGTGAAATACTAAATAATGTGCCAACATATGTCACACATAACTGCAGTGCAGTACTCCGATTAAGGGTCAAGCTTGTGTTCTGCTCATTTTGTTTGATATATGCTGTAGGTTACAGTTAATAAATGAATGGGGTAAATGTGTAAGGTAATGCAACTCCAACACATCTATGCATATGTGTGAATCAAGATTTGAAACAACATACATCAATAAGGTGTAAAAAGAGATGTTGCCCTGATAATTTAAAATTTTCACATAAAATGCACAGTATTCCTATAGTCATTGCTTGTGGGTTCTAATACTACACCAGTCAACTGATAAATGTGAAGTACTAAATAATGTGCCAACATATGTCAGAACTAAGTGCAGTGCAATACCCAGATTAAGGGTCAAGCTTGTGTTCTGCTCATTTTGTCTGAAGTATGCTGTGGATTGCACTGAGTAAATGAACAGAGTATACAGGTAAGTTAATAGAAGTCCTAGGCAGCTATCCATATGTGTACATGCCAGATCTGAAGCAACATTAACCAATAAAGTGTAAAAAGAGATGATGCTTTGATAATTACTTTTTTCAAATAAAGTGCTCAGTATTCCTGTAGTCACTGCTTGTGGGTTCTAATCTGTTCCCAGACACAGCTATGTATGTGTGTAAATGCATGATTTGACAAAACATGAATCAATAAAAGTTTTAAAGGAGATGGTCTGAGTATTTATTTTTTTTAAATAAAACATTCAGTCTTTCTGTAGTCACTTCATGTGGGTTCTAATGCCATGGCTGTCAAATGAGGAATATCCATCTTTCTAGTGTAATTAGTGTACACAAACATACCTCTCAACTGTCATGATTTTTGCAGAATGTAATGACTACTGCCCCATACGTCTGATCCTTTGATTTGCAGATATATAACATTACTTGGAATGCAATTAAATGCCAAATCTGTTATCAGAACACCTGTTACTAATGTATGAACACAATATGAAAAAATGTTCCCTGTCGATGTGCCTTTGTACCACCATTTTTGTATGGCTTAGCCTATAATGTCCCATGTTAACAGGTTGAGAGCTAGGTATGTGCAACATCATCTATACAATATAAGCAGTCAGTGTTTTTACAAGTGAAATCTGACATATCTAGAAGTATGCAGTAGTAGACTGTGCAGTTGTATTATCCATGAAGTTACCAATGTTCATCTTTTCTAAGTCACCCGACCCCTTTCTGTTCTTTTATTTATTAATTATATTTCTTATTATAATTTGATATTATTATATTATTTGTAATTACCTCTTATGTTGGCCTTATATATAATTTAATATTGCTTTGCTGTTAAAAAACTTTCACTTACATTATTTATTGTGTTCCTTATTATATTATTTTCTATTTGTTTCCATTACTCATTATTGTTTTCTTGTATGCTATTAATTGCATTTGTTTGGTTATGGTTATTTTGCCTTATGTTTATATTTAATTTACCACAAAGTAACAAGGTAGGCCATTTTCCGATGATCCAACTTCCTTGGCTCCTCTGGCTGAGTCACCAGGGCCAAACATGTCTGGGTTGCAGCCTGGTGGCATCCCTTCTACTCCCTCTGAACTACCTGTTTCATTGGGTAGTTCCACCCCACAGGCTGGGGTTGGTCCCCTCTTTGGGAGTGGAGGTGGAGGAGGTGCATTTGTCACCCTCACTGAACTGCCAGGCATGGTGCATAGGCTGCTGCACCAAACTGTTAGTGCATGACTACGCTGGATGGAGAGCATGCTGTGCATTCTGGTGAGGCAGTCTGGTGCCAGGCACCAGCTTCGACCACTGCCTCCACAGGAGCAGTGAAGGTTCAGTGCTGACAATCGTCCCATTGGTGAGGACTTGAGTCACACCGTTACTATGTCTGATGTCCATGGGACTGGGATTCCACAACACCCTCCCCAACCAAGGTGTTCACCTTGCTCTTGTATCCCACACCAACCCTGCCTACTGTCTTGTCTGTCTGCAAAAGCTTTCTCTTGTTCCCAACTTACCTCTCCCACAGATACCTGTGTCTCTTCACCAACATTCCATTCTCACCTTAAAAAAAATTGGCACCTGTCCCAAAAAAATATATATCATTGCATACATAGATATCCATTTTGCACATGTCCACTGGACACACTTAATTTGGTAATTTGGTCCAATTGGCTTGACAATGCACTTATGTTGTTGTCAACTTACTCTCTGGGGGTGACAGTCCAAATTTAGCTGAAAGACTGTTAAGTGCACAGTTGTTGCCATAGAAGAACAGATAGCTATGGTTCTTATCTACACCCTTCCTGCACATACCTACCTTCCTTTCACTATGCTACTGCCCCGCTTGCATTCCATTTCACCACTGTCCTGTCTCCCCATTTTTCTTTTCTTTAAAGAATATTTATGCGATGCTGTGCTACATGCAGCATCGCTAAGCTAAGCTAAATAGCAGTATATTGATATATGTATTTGAAAAAGTAGAAATCACATTCAAAAATTACACCTGTGTCTTATTTTGAGCCCAGGACCATTGCACCTGAAGGGCAGTACATCAACCCTCCAAGCCACACAGCCAGCTGCTAACACATCTATTTTAAGGAAAACATAATTTGTGTTATTTTTCCATCGTTAAGCATGTTTAAGCCATGCTGCACATCTGGCTGCATCATGTAAATCAACTATAAGATTAATAGAAAAATAGGAGTGTAACTGGGGCAGGTCAGTAAAACATCACTTTAAAGACATGCACATAATAATATAAGTAAGTGAGGTATGTAACAGTAGGTAAATGTACAATTATATCTACAACATGGAAAAATACACCTGCTACATGATTAATGATAGGAGTTTAAATGGGTATCTAGTACAGTAATACATCAGTATAAAGCCATACACATAATAATAGATGTTAGTGAGGTATGTAACAGCAGACATGTGTGCATTTATATCTACAACATGTAAAAATACATGTGATAACAGTGATTCAGTAGTGCAATCAGTTAAATGCTTTGAAAACATTAATTTTTGGTCCACATGGTCCTGGGTTCAAATAAAGCTGTGTCTAGCATGTAAAATACATGTATGTGTACATCACCAGCATAAATTCTGATATGTATGACTGTCTCATCACCTATTTAGCCACTCAACACAGTACAGTTTGAATGCCGGGTTCAAAATAATGACAGTCAAAGGCTTACAGATGAACCACATTTAAACTATTCCCATTACAACACTAGAAAGTGCATAGCATGTCAAGTCATGCATTAGTATAAATTCCCAGAAGATTTTGAAGTATGTAATTCAAATGAGGCTCAGTCATATCACACAGCAGCCCACAATGATTTGCTAGTGATAGTACAGACAACCACAGCTGTACAAGTAACATACACATATGAAGGTCATGCTAGAAGCAAGGGTTGCCAGCACACATGTTCCAGATGACTACCATGACATAACATGACTTAGCAGTTATCCGACTGTTTGGCAAAATGGTTAATGTACCCCGTAACTTGCTGTAAGACACACCAAACATGTTTCCTTTTACTTTGTTAATGATACCTTTAGATAACATACTTACCTTAAACACACACCTTACATTTCAGTGGGATAGGTTCCCACAATCAGGCTCTGGCTGTACACCAAGGCTGCCACAGGTCACATAGTTACTCTTGACTGTTGTTGTCCTGCACATTCTGCAGCCTCTCTGACCATGCCTATTACCTGCAACAGGAGCATCGGACTGTAAGACACACATCTGTATGTAACAAGTAGCTGCTACAAATATTCTCTCTGTGCTGACATAATCTCTACTCCAACAATTTCCACCCTAAAATGCGAAAAAGGGGATGAAATCTATATTGAGGCCTTATATATTGTTGAGTAGTTGCATGGAATTGGCTAATTATGCTGCAAATCAACTGTTTATCCTGCATGTAGCATTCCTAAACAATAGATTGGTTTAGAGGCAATCACCGGTTAATGAGAACCATCTTAAAAAGGCAAACACCCAGCTATGGGAACCATTGTGTATGAGAGTTAGTTTGTATGGTTAACTCATTCACACAGTATGCATATAGTTGTATCTTTCAACAGTGGAGTTTTGTAGTCCATTAGGTATATAACCATTTTGTTTCCAACATGATGCATATGTTTGAATATATTTAGGAGGAATGGGGATTATATCAGTAAGCCTTTCTTAGATCTGTATTCATGACATGCCAGTGACCTCCTACTGTTTTATACCTACAGAGTATGTAGAGTACAGGTATAATGCTTTGTGTTAACTAGATACACAGCTCTCCTAGGTACTTCCTTTGTTAGCATTTGTAATAGTACCCTGCTATTTGGTTGGCACTGTTGTTTATAAATATGTTATGGGTGGGAGTTTTTCTGTTATGGGGCACAATACAATGGATTTATTATTATTATTATTATTATTATTATGTAATGTATTTGTTGTGTGATCATACGTGAGTATCTGTCATATCACAAACAGAAGCAAGTCACTATTGCTACTCTCCTAGTTGCTTCCACAACCTTTGTATGTTTGGCACACTGTTGAATATGAGATGTGTAATCAAGCGGGGGATGCTAATCGGCTTCCAATATTACTGTATCTCTACATACTGTATTCCTATGTATGTGATCCTGACATGTGTTCTCATTTATTTATATTTCAGGAGCTATCATGCATGCCAGACACCGTGCAGCTTTCACTGAGGCAGAAGATAACCTCATTATTGAGGCCTTGAAGCAACACTACTAAGTCCTGCTGTCCAGAGGGAGGGCAAATAGGCAAAAGCGTGCAGCCTTCTGGGACAAATTGGTGTACAACATTAATGCTGTGGGTCATCAGAATCACACATATGAGCAAGTGTGACACCATGCCACTGACATGATTAAGTCAGCACTCAGATGTGCAGTAGATATGGCCAAGGATTGTGAAGTCACTTGTGGTGGGCCTGCAGCAGAATAACCTCTGTCAGCCACTGAAGAAATCCTGGCAGACCTTGCAACACAGGACAGCTCCCAGGCATCCATTACCCAATATGTCTTGGGTGTATGTGCAACCGTTTCCACTCAAGAGGAGCATTCAGGTATGCTTAGTTGGATCAGCATTGGAATAATGAAGTATTCAGCATGTCAAGGTGCACATAGTTTTACGTGGGTGTCCAATCTTTTATGGGGGGGGGGTAGCTGCAGTTTTAAGCTCATGCACAGATTGTGACCCACATACCTGTTAACATAGCAGCTACTGTAAATTTGAGATATTTGGATGTATTATCCCTGTTTTACTGTAACATGCGCTGCAGTTTGCATTACCTCTCCCTCAAACTTTTACAGGACTATCGGTAACAGGAAAAGGCCGTGCTGCTGCTGCTGGTAAGCACAAAGCTGTTTTGTCAGAGATGTAGATTTAGTTCAATGTATTTGCTAAAGTGTCATTCCAGGCCTGCTGGCTGGATTGATGTACTGTCTGCATGATTGCCAAATGTACAGATATTTTCTGACTGTACACAGTTTACACTCATGCCTATGCCTTTTAGGTGTGACCACAGTGATTGATTTGACAGTATTGTCAGGACATCACAGATTGCCATAGCTGTCAGCTGTACTGAGTTTTGCAGAATGTCAACACTGTACAACATTTATGTTTTGCTTATGAGATTCTTCTTTAAAGAACTTTTATTTCCAAATAATTACAGATTTGGGTTAGAAAATAAAGTCCTCGTGTCCTGCTATATGAGGTTGTGGGGTATACAAGTGTGTAATAGTGACAGCAGTGTATACAGCTTAACATATATTGCAACATAGTACTGCAGGCCATAGTAGTGCAGGTATTAATGTAATGCTTTTCCCTTTTTATTACAGGTGACTAGGAAGGTTGGTCTTTGTCCCCTTCACAACCTGATGTCAGTGTCTTCAGACTCTGATGATGATGGTGGCCAAAGTGAGGCACAGCTGGGGCTTGAAGGGGCTAAATCTGACACAGAGGTTGACATCCCTCATCCATGCTCATTATCACCATACACAACCAGAATGTCTACACATACCCAGTCCCCTGTGGCCAGAGATATTGGACAGTTGGAGGGTTGGGACATTAAGCAGGGAAGTGTGGCTACTGTTGCTGCTGTGACTATTGACAGTGGCCATAGCCAAACAGTTGGTAAGGTTCCACACAGGCGGATTGATAGGGGTGCTCTTAGGAGGCCTGCTGTCCTTCCACCACCTTTTGCAGGTGTCTCATTTCATGTCACTCAGCATATGTTCAGGCCCTCATGGAGGCACAAGCACATTCAGAAAGGAACTCCAGGCAAATGCTCAGGTTTTAGGATGCAACACAGTTTTACATCTGTGACTGCCTAAACTGTGTTGCTGATACCCTGAAATGGTTGACTGATGCAGTGGAAAGACATTGGTCTGCGACAGATCACACACTATCTGCCTTGGAATGCATGTTATCTGTGATGGAACATCTTGTTGGAGTTGAGCTTCAGCCTCGTGGATATAGGTCAGCAGCTACATCTGCTGAGAATCACAGTCATGCTCCCGTAGTGGCAGTACATCTAGTGCTCTAGAGGGGAGTGTGCTATCCACACCCAGATGTGGCAGGCCATGGGATCATGGTGCTGGGTTCTCCCAAGGAGTACACTTTCCCAACAGACAGCAGTCACCCTCAGATAGTAGCACAGCATCTGACCTTGGGAGTGGAGGTGCCAGTGCAAATCCCTGACAGACCAGTTCATATGTTTGGGGGCAGAGACAATGAACTGTCAGCTCTACCATGCATGGCTCACAGCTGTCCAACATGGACATGTAGGGCTAGCACTGATCTTGGCTGTGTTCATGCAGACACTCACAAACCACTGTCACATTCAGGTCACCTACAGACACACATGCCATATTTCCATGGCCCATCTTGCCTGATTCCCTTCCTGACTCACACACAAGTTGCCAACCTGTTGGGTCAACTTAGGTCTCCTGCACCCCCACACAACACCCTGTGCAAGTGATGATACCTGTGCCACATCCCTATCATATTTCTCATGGATGGAGGGAAATAAAGCTATGTGTCTGATGCACAGGGTGGCTATCAACATTAATATGAATTTGTTTCATCCAGTGTTACTTTTGACATGTCACTTGTACTGGTCATTTTCTGAATTTGTATTTTGCAATTTATAATGATTATACCACAATAATGCATGTACATTTTGATGGGTGCTGTTGTAATGACTGTGTAGTCACACAATGACAGGTGTCACATGGAAATGTTTACATTTCACTTTCAGGACTGTGTAGGACACACCTATAGGTACACATCTACAATCAACCCATCAATGTTAGAGCACAGAATTGAATGTCAGCACAGAAGACAAATGTTGTCAGAAAGGTAACACAGTATAGATTCTGGGGTTCACAGGTTCATATGTGTTTAATAGGATAATGAACACAAGGGCTTCTTTAAGACTAGCCATGTGTCCCTAAACACTGTCAGTGTCTGGTACCATTGATAAATGTAAGCAGGGTTTTAGGAGGTGAAACATCTACAAGCTGGGATGTGGGGGTTGAACCATCCACAGTTTCCCTCTGTCCATCAGAGACATTGGTCCACATTGAGGTATGATTGTCCTGTTCCCCAGCCAGTTGTGCAAGTCGCACTTGATTTGCATTAGGACAAAACTCTGCTTCACATGGATGGGGAGCCTGCTCCATATAGGGTGTAGTCTCTGTGTTACATACCTGTCTCTCCAACATGTCCTGTATATGCTACAGGAAAGCTGTAGGTCTGTAGTACAGGTAATTTTGGTGCTAGTTGTTTCATGGATATGCAAGGGGTCCATAGTGGGGTCTGACACTGCCCTATATGGCGGGTCTATATCACTTCGATGAAATGGCAAAAGTTCGAACACCATATGTTCGAACTAATATCCTCGAAGTGCAAAACGATTGAAGGCTTAGAACAGTGATTTTTTTTCCCAGGGAAAGAAATCTCTGTTCCAAGAAACACACACACAGCACAAGCACACCAAAAAAACAATAATCCACACACATATACTTAAAATCCTACATCTAACCCTACACTAAACTGTACATACACTACTATCTATCCACTTACCTTAACCCAAACCCTAACCCTAAGGTCCGTCACTATCGCACACTCACCTGACCCATGCCCTAACCCTAACTCATCTATCCCACCCTAACCCTAAAGTCTGTCAGTATTGCACACCCACCTCACCCATGCCTAACCCTAACTCACCTAACAAGTCCACACAATCACACACTTACCTGAACCTGACCCATAACTTTCCTCCACAGTGCTGAAAATTGTGAAGCCACAGAAATGGCTCACTGAATTCTTTCCCTGGGAAATAATTTGGTGTTCCGCTGCTTCGCGATAATCAGTTTTTGAACTTCACAGTTCGAACATATGGTGTTCGAACTGATGAAGTTTCTACGAACTGATAGGAACCCTGTATGGCAGGTATACACCTTTGCTTCAAAGCATGTAGGAGACAATACATGGATAGGGTCTTGACATGGTCTAAAGCACAGTGTGTTTACCACTGACTATCTTATTGACATTAAGAGTACTTTTATGTGAGAGCTTTGCCTCCAGTGACATTGTGTATATACATCTCTCACATATGATATAAGTTTGATTATGAAGTGGTCATCAGTAAACATGGGGTGATTTCTACATTGCATCAGGATGCCCATATCTATCAGGGTGGTAAAGGTCATAATGGGAATCCTCATATCCATGGCAACATATCCTTTATTATTGATTAAACTGTTGTATTGAGACTATCACTCAATGTCACAAGTATCTGTTCTGCAAATATGAGGACCAAGCTTGACACTGCATGCTGGTTGTCCTTTATGTAACTCGGTATTGGAGTTAATGCCATCATGGTATCTGAGAAAAATGTCACCAAAGGTTTCTGAGTCTGTACAGAGCACCACCAAACACTGGAAGGGAAACTGATACATACGCCCTGCAAAATTAAGGATGGATTAGTTAGGCAGCTATTCTGAAGCTGCACACTAATCCAGCAGTGCGTACTGAAATAAACAATTTCCTTGTGAAGAATGTTGTAAAGAAATGAGTCTCCTGAACTGCTGCTGCCTGGCTACTACTATTGCTGGTCTCAACACAGCCTCACTCTGGTGAGATACAAGGCTCCGATTCTTTATCTCTCATCAGAAGCAAAACGTTAGCACCAAGCTCAAGATAAAAAGCAAGCTACAGCCTGTTTGTTAACTCACAGACTTGTCCTACATGATGCAAGGTTCTGTAGGCTTATTGTAGCCATTTCCAGGTAAATGCCTTGATTAGCAACCAGACCAATCATTTGACATTTGCATGTATTATGCCTTGGGTTCCCAGGGTCGTAGCATTTTTCTAGGGTACTGACCTGATGGTGACTAGGAGCACAGCTGCTGCATCACAATATAAGGTTAAGTCTCAGGTGACATAGATGTCAAAGGTTGCTCTATCAAGCTCCACAGAGGCAGTGATCCATGTTACATAACAGTTTCACAGCAAATCATGCAGCCTGCCCTTCAACAATGCAATGGTGGTGATCTACATGACATGGACGTGAGGCCTACTGCAGAGTGGTGACCATCTTTGGACAGTGTCCCTGTTCCTCTCACATGCCCAGAACACTAAACTTTGTTTCCACATCATTATACACAGCATTAATTTGCTGTCTGGTTGTTTGACAGACATTGTTGACTTGCAAGGCTAATGTAATGACGATACAGTTGGGCAAGTTTTCTGTGCATGCACGGACATGCACATCTTCATTGCAAAAAGTGCCTACAAAGAGTGTGTTTGAGGCTGTGAACCCCAAGGGTGTAACAGCATGACTCTTACTTTGCTGGTGTTGTACATTATCACATTTGTAAGTATGCTATTGTAACCCTGCCTAATAACAGGATTTTGGGTCATGCAAGTGCCACTGGCCTGGCAAAGCAGCGTACTCAATCTATCATGCTATCCCACACAGTCAGGTACTATTTGACCTTAGAATGAGACCATAAAGGTAATAACATGTTACATGCAAGCATCTGTCAGGCCACTGCCTAACCATGGTCTGTTGTGACGTATATGCAAAAAATAATCTACTGCTAATGACATTATTTCTGACTGCTGCAGAGATGTTAACAGCATTCACAAACTTCTACACATACACTATGTGTGAGAGATGCATCGAGATTAAAAACCTTGAATCCATGCTCTCACACACACCTGTCAGTACATATGATGAGTATGATGCCAACATGCCCATCTTACCTCCACTCTACCCATACCCACATCATAGATACCTACATATAGGTTCATAGATACGTACTAGGCTATCTGCCTGAAGGCATTTATAAGCCTAGCCGGAATATGTTGGCTTTCGCCGCCCCCTTAGATTACTTCCCTGTGCCTCTGTCCAGCAGAGCCATTGAAGTGATTCCAGGGGTAAACTTTCTGTTTCCCATCCACTCGTCAAGGTTTCTCTTGAAGAGGGTTAGTGAGGAGCTCTGCCTAATGTAAATTGGAATCTTGTTCCAGAGCATGGGAAGTCTCTGGGAAAGGGATCTATCCGTCCAGCACATCCTATGTATTGTTGTGGTGAGGTTTAGATCCCTGGAGCGTGTGGCTCGAGGGTGTATGGTTTTCTTTAGGTGGAGCATGTCCATCAATTCTGGGTTAGATATGGCCTTGTATGTCAGGCAGAGATCACCGCTGAGTAAGCGGTATGCAACCGAGTACAGCTGGAGTTTCTTCAGTCAAGCTGCATAGGGCATCTGCTTAAGGCCAGTGATCCTCTTGGTGAGGTACTTCTGTGGTCTTTCCAGTTGTTGCAGGTGTCTTGTAAGGTACATTCCAAATGGGGCATTGTACTCTATGATGGGTCTGATGAGTAATACGTAGAGGGGCCCAATGACCTCTTTAGATCTGGATGCAAACCCTTTTGTGATTAGGTGGGCCACATAGAAGGATTTTCTAACCACTTTGGCAATGAGATTATCAAAGGAGAGGTTGCTATCTACTTGGGTCCCCAGATCCCTTATTAAATATTCCGTATTTAGGGGCTACCACTTATGTGATAGTTTGTGTTTTTTTTCCAAAGGGGATGACTATGCACTTTTTGGCATTTAGCTTGAGGCCATGATTTTGACACCAGGTATCTGTCTCAGCCCTTTTGGAGGATGTCTGGGTCAGCCGGAGAGTCAATTATAGCCCCTAGTTTGCAGTCGTCTAAGAACCTGGTCAGCCATAGTCCTTCTGTGCTTGCCTGTACCTCTGAGAAGTATATGCCGAACAGGAGGGGTCTTAGGACTGAGCCCTGGGGAATGCCACTTGTAACCAGTTTAGAGTCAGACTTAGCTCCCGCAACTTTTACCATGTGGGTTCTGTCCGTGAGCCAGTTGGCAACACATCTCATGATGTAGGGGTTTATGTACAGGCTAGTGAGCTTGTCTATAATACCTGAGTGGGGAATGGTGTTGAAGGCCGTTGCGAGGACTAGGTAGGCTGTGTGGACCACCTTTCTCTCATCTATAGCCTTGGTAACTGTCTCAAAGTAGTCCACCAGGTTTAGGAGGCATGATCTGCCCTAAACAAAGCCAAACTGGGTAGGGTCCAGTGTTTGGAGGTTCTCAATGTCTCTGCTAATGAGATACATGATGATGCACTCCATAGCTTTGCAGACCAAGCTAGTCAGGCTTATAAGGCGATAGTTACCTGGGTCCATTGTGGCTCCACCTATGTGGAGCAGAATAACTGCTGTTGTGCACCACTCTGAGGGCACATAGCCTGTGGAGAGGCTGAATTAAAACAGTGTGTTTAGGTGAGGGGTTAGTTCATCTTTGAGCTCGTGTAGGATGCAGCCTAGGACACCATCCGGTCCCACTGATGTTGTGTTTTTGGCTTTGGAGAGGGCTGTTTTAACCTGAGTCTCTGTGATTTCAGGAGTACTACATTCTTCTGGTATAGTTATGGGCCTATTTTGGTGGTGAGAGGAGGGTGAAGTTTGCACTGAACCTGTCTGCCAGGATGTTGGCTATATCAGTTGGTTCAGTGCATTTTGTGCCATTCTACACTAACTTCGAGCAGTTCTGAGGACTGCCACTTAGATTTTTGACATAGCTAAAGAATGCCTTGTGGTTATCTTTGGAGTCCATGGCATGGCAATTTTTCTTTCAAAGCTAGCCTTGGATTATTTTATGAGGGAACATAGTTTCTTGCTGATACTGATCAGGGATGTCTTCCCTTCTTGGGATTTTACTCTTTTCTGTACTAGTTTCCTCCTTCTATTGTATAGCTTGTTTATGGCAGGGGTCCACCAGACTGGTTTCCTTTTCTTGGAGGAGTGAGTCTTGGTTTTGTTTGGGATAGCACAGTCCATGCATTCTTGTAGGTGCCCATAGAGTGCATTAGTAAAGGAATTTGCAGCTTGGACAGTGTTATCCTTTAGCATGGAGGCATTGAAACTTCCCACCTCGATATTAGGTAACATGAAGTTTGCTTTTGAAAAGTTTTTCACGGAGGTTTCCTTGACCGGGGGTGGTAGCAGAATGTGGATATCCAGAGTGATTAGTTTATGGCCAGATCTAACCAATGAGAGGTTGATGTCTGGTGTGGAACACCAGTCGTCCATGTTGGTGATGACCAGGTCCAATATGTTGTCACCTCTGGTGGGGGTGTTGACCAGTTGATCCAGGGTGTTTGAGTTTATAAATTCTAGGAAATGTTGGGCAAGGGAGTTTGTACTTGAGTGGTTCTCCCAGTTAGTGTTTGGGTAATTGAAATCACCCAATATCAGGGTGTTTGGTAGGACCTTTATGTTTCCCAGTGTTTCGAGGAATGCGGAGTGTGGGTCCTGGGACAGAGTGGGTGATCTGTAGCAAGCTATAATTTGAACAGCAGTTTTGCCCTTTGTTAGTTGCATGTGGATGATATCTGAAGCATCGTGCTGTGCCATTACCCTGGAGGTGTGGGTATCCTTGATTAATATGGATACTCCCCCACCTTTTTTATTTCGGTCCGGGTTTTGTGGCTGAAATGTATGTTTTGAGTTGTAGCCTGGGAGTGCTGGAGTGCTCTCTGGAGCCTTAAACCAGGTGCAAAAAAACACGTAAATGCGGGTTTTATAGCAGGGAAATGAAAGCCCAACATGGTCAATAAACTACTAATTTCTGGGCTGAAACCACTCCTCCAGGGACAGATAAGCTGCTCAAAGCTCCCTCTCTCACAGTGAACAGAGAAACTTACTTCTATCCAAATAAGGTATGGGCTTGTAACTTGTAACACAGCCCTGAATTTAGCACTAACCTGAAACTGGACTATACTAGTTTAGAAAGGTGGGAAAACAAGTATACATATATATATATATATATATATATATATATATATATATATATATATATATATTTTTTTTTTTTCAGAAAATAAAACAGATACAATCAAGAAAACACTTTAAATGCACCAAAATGGCTATCACACTTGAGTGAGTAGCCTACAGCAGTTAAACAGGTAATTTAAACATAAATATGACTTTGTTAAAGTGCAGACAGTAAAATAAGTACAATATGTAGCTGAAACAAGCTTTTTAAATCACAGAAACTCTAGAAAATAGGCGTTTTAGGCAGAATTAGCTAAAGGCAGCAAGAAAATGCAGAAAAATGATACTTAATCACTCCAAAGTCTTTCTTTTGTCTCTTCGCTGCTGTAGAACTCTGCAGGGCACCAGGCAGGAGCTTTCTGAGCTATATACTAGCCTAAAAACTTTGCAAATTTGAGTTTTATAGTAGAGAAATGAAAGAGATGGAAATTAGCCCAAAATGGCCAGTAAACTACTAATTTCTGGGCTGAAACCACTCCTCCGGGGACAGATAGGGTACTCAAAGCTCCCTCTCTCACAGTGAACAGTAAGTAAGTAAGGTATGGGCAAACACAGAAACTTGTAACACATCCCTGAATTCAGCACTAACCTGAAAACTGGACTATACTAGTTTAGAAAGGCAGGAAAACAAGTATATATTTTTTTTCAGAAAATAAAGCAGATACAATCAAGAAAAGACTTTAAATGCACAGAAATGTCTATCACACTTGAGTGTGTAGCCTACAACAATTAAACAGGTAATTTAAACACAGAAATGACTTTGTTACTGTACAGGCAGTAAAATAAGTACAATATGTAGCTGAAACAAGCTTTTTAAATCACAGAAACTCTAGAAAATAGGCGTTTTGAGCAGAATTAATGAAAGGCAGCAAGAAAATGCAGGAGCTTGTTGAGCTGTATACTTGCCCAAAAACCTCACAAATGCGGGTTTTATAGCAAGGTAATGAAAGAGATAAAATTAGCCCAAAATGGCCAATAAACTACAAATTTCTGGGCTGAAACCACTCCTCCAGGGACAGATAGGCTGCTCAAAGCTCCCTCTCTCTCAGTGAACAGAGAAACTTCCTTCTATCTATGTGGAGGTCCATACCTGAAACATACCTAAACACCAGACACTTCACAAACAGAAATGCAGCATGTTGCACTTAATACTACCTCTGCAGAACACAGTACACATAATAGCTAATGCACCACTGTCTCACTGCTCAAACCTGAACTACAAAACACAAGATCAAACATATTAGTCATAGGTGATTACATTGTGAGTCACATTGATGCCCCATCACCAGGCTAGATAAGGAAATGGTCATGGTCAGCTGTCTGTGAGGTGCCAGGATATGGCATATCACGCATGCACTCAAATCTGACAACAACAGAACACTTATTACTACATCATTGTTGCTGTTGGTGTGTAAGACCTGAGACGTTCCTGTCTGCACTGTGTAACGACAGACATGACTGAGCTCTCGCACTATATGTCTCAGGCAGGTATGTCCAGCTGCATTTTGCCTTCACCTAGGATGATGCCTCAATATAAGTAGAAGATAATTGACTTCAATAATAGGCTTAGCATCTGGTGTCAATCTAAGGGGATCCACTATCTGTCAGCCTGGGATGACATGCTCAATAGACCTCAGTGCTTTGCACAGATGCTTTTCATCTGTCACCATAGGGATTTCAGCTACTGGCCAAGGCTATTGCCACCCTTCATAGTGTCCTATTTAGGTGGTGTCTCAAGGACAAAATTTCCCATGTAAAATCTCCATGTACAACAGCCTGAAGGTTATGTTGCTAAATGCTAGGAATGTCAACAGGAAACTGCACTCACTGGAAGCTGTCCTCACCTTGGAACATGCAGACCTTTGTCCAGTCACAGACACATGGTTCAAGGCTGTGGAGAGCACCACAGCCATACCAGGCTACACCTCCTTCCACACATGTAGACCTCAAACAGAAGGCATGCAAATAATGGTGACAGTGTATAAATATTCATTAAGGATACATACACACCCACACTGGTTACACAGTATGATTCCATGAATACAATTCAGATGCTAATGACTGTTTGTGGGGCACCTATTCAAGTCATTGCCAGCTACAGGAGCCCCTACATGAAACAGGACACCCACTCTGCTTATTTGGATCTACATGAGTCTATCAAGATACATCTGGATACCATGGTTTAGGGCAATTTTTACTACCCACTGACTGGGTAGATTACTTGTGCTCAAACTCACTTGCCCAAAGGTTACTCAACTTCATTAACTCCAATGTCCTGGACCAGCTGGCTGACACCCCCACAAGGGTTGCTAACTTACTGGATCTGGTGCTTACCAATAATGGTGATCACTGTAGCACCCCCACTGTGAGGTCCTCCATAGTGAGATCTGACCACAAATTGGTCTCATTCAAAGTAGGTATCACACATGACACCCCCTTGCAGCAAATACACTAAAGAAATTCAGCAATCCAGATTATAACCTCATATGAGATGATATAAATAACTTCACTGCACCTCCTTCCTCAGAAGAATAACTGGCAATTATGGCGAGCTCTACACCAGTGCTTTATACAGACACCTGTATGACTGCATTGACTTGGCTGTACCTGACATGAGCAGAACAAGCTCCTCATGGTGAAGCAAACCTGTCTTTTGGCCAACTGCCATTAACAGGCTTTACAATAATAGGAACATTTTGCTATCTAAGGATAGGAGGGAGGGATCCCCCTAAACTGGAAACAGTCCATCATCAGCTTAAACTAGCAAATAAGAGGTGTTGTGAAGTCATCCAAAAGAATGTATGGGTCCAAACTAGACTTCTCGACAAAGGGCAACTACATGATATTCTACCATCACTCCCCTGTCCCCACGGCATGTACCCCATGACATCCTTACCACCTGTCCCTTAACTTGTATCTGTAAAACAACAGGTCAAAATGGCTTCTCTAAGGACAAAAACACAGCATCTATGGGACCTGATAACATCCCAGGCTGAGTCCTACATTGGCTCCAACATGGAGTACTAACACCATTGGGAACTTTTTGCCATCATAGTGTAACCATCGTCTTTGTTCCAGCTGTCTGGAAAACAGCCACCATTATCCCCTTGTACAGAGGTGGTGCATCCACTGACTCCAAAAACTATATACCTATTATCCTGACTAGCCATATCTGCAAAGCCATGGGGCAAATTATCATGGACCTTATCAACAATGATATAGGTAAATAGATAATCTCCACACAGATGACCCTACATAGTTTGTCAAAGGGAGATCATGCCTGTTAAAACTGGTGGACATCTTTGAGACAGTCAATAAGGACCAGGATGATGGGAAATCTGTGCATAAAGCATACCTGGACTTAGCCAAAGCATTTGACACTATACCCCACTCAGCCTTCATTGACAAACTCACCCAACTAGGCATCAACCCTTATATCATCAGAGAGGTCATTCACTGCCTCAGTGCTAGAAGTCATATAGTCAAAACAGGGGAATTCATCTCCCATAGCAGAGATGTAATCAGTGGTGTTACACAGGGTTTAGGCATGGGTTCTCTACTGTTTGGAATTCATTTCTCCAAAGTAAAAGCGCAAAGTAAATGTCTGTGGCTGACAAGGTTTGCTGATGCCTGCAAAATGGGAGTGGTCATAGAATCTCCAACGTATGTCAACATCCTACAGCAGGGCCTTACTTGAACAAATGATTATTGCCAAAGCCATGGGCTTAAAAGTAATGCAAATATATGTATTGTCATTGCTTTTGGTAACAGCTATGTTGCTGCTAAGTATCACAACAATAGCAAAATCTGACATACATAATCAGGGGTGGAAAACCTGGGCCCACAGGTTGACAGCTAACCTACCTTGGATCACTATGTCTTCACACTGGTAAGAAGGTCATTCTATCATAAGAAGACATTATAACCACCATGTGTTCTTCCCTCAGCAAGCCTATAGTTGAGTGCAATGGCCCTTTTGGTATGTACCTTTCCAAGTACCTGTGGCAACTGGAGAGGCCACATAGATTCCTCACAAGGGGAATCCAGATCTTTAGAATCTGTCCATGAGGATTACCTGATATCAGTGTCACTTTAGTGTGTGTCATACAGACTACTCAGAGGTGATCTCTTCCTTGCATGCAAGGCAATATCTGACCCTGCTGTACTGGAAATGCTGCATATCAGTAAGTCAAATGGTACACAGTTTACTCGCTGTGTAGACCTTAACCTAGTATGTGACATTTATACAACTTGCTGGAGGGAGAAAACCGTCTACCAAAGTTTAACACACCTTTGGAACAGATGCCCACATCATGTCATACAGAGCACCTCACTGGCCCTCTTTACATGAAATTTGTATGACTGGATAAATGACCATAATGTCATCATGTTGTTTCCACCTGCGTCCTTCTTAGAAAGGGGTAATAGGTGCTGATCATAGAAATAAGGGTAACAACTTCCTAGGATTTTAAGGGCACTAGTGCCATTAGCCTAGTAAAGTACAATTAGCCTATGATCCCATAGGCTGATATAAAATGTTCTACTAACATCTACACACACAAACTTGGTTGTAGTGAGAATAGTCCCACAACCAAATTATGTCTACAGAACACTGCACAGCACATATTCACCAAGTTGGCTGGAATGAGATTAGAACCCCTACCTATCTAGTCTTATACACTACAGATCACAATACTTATCACACGCATCACGGCATATGACTGACATTAGCATGGCTTTAGGTAGTCTTATGGTAGATTACATCAGCAGGCCTTGTGGAGGACAAGAGTTTGAAGGCCTGCATTACCTGCTAGGCCCAAAACCATGCAAAACCCTGTCTGTTTGCAAGTCAGTGCAGGATTCATATTTGTTATTAAGAAGTTTCACATACACAGCTGAACACATCAAGTGGGCTGGGTTTAGATTAGAACCCTCTATGTATTTAGTCTTCCACAAAACAGATCACAGTATTCATCACATGCGCCACAGCTTAAACCTGACATTAGCATGGCTTTAGGTAGTCTTATGGTAGGTGACATCAGAAGGCCTTGTGGCAGGTGACAGTTTGGAGGACTGCATCAACTGCATGAGCCAAAAAGTGCAAAGCAATGCCAGTTTTGAAGTCAGTGTGGTATGCACACTTGCTCTTTGGAGAGAGAGAGACACACTCACACACACACACACACACACACACACACACACACACACACACACACACACACACACACACACACACAAAATGCAAGTGGGCTGCAGGGAGATTAGAAACCTTACCTCTCTATGGCAAATACACTACAGATTGCAGTACTTATTGCATGCGCCACAGCTTAAGTCTGATACTAATACGGTTTTAGGTAGTCTAATAGTAGATGATCAGCAGGCCTTGTGGAAGATGAAAGTTTGGAGGCCTGCATCAATTGCTTGAGTCAAAAAGTGCAAAGCAATGCTAATTTTGAAGTCAGTCTGGTATACACATTTTCTTTTTGGGGAGATACACACACACACACACGCACACACACACACACACACACACACACACACACACACACACACACACACACACACACACACACACACACACACACACACACACACACACACACACACACACACACACACACACACACACACCAAGTGAGCTGGAGTGAGATTAGGACTCCTACCTATCCATTGTTATACACTACAGATCACAGTAGTTAACGTATGCACTATGGCTCAAGTCTGCTTTGTAAATGACTGCAGGTAAAGAAATCCTAGAGAACATAAACAAGCCCTGTGTTGAACAGCTTTGGAGGCCTGCAGAGTCACACCACTTCCTACTGTCATTTTCAGCCAGTAGCCTAACAGTCAGAAAACTGTTTTGTAGCCTAGCTATGTGACAACAGCTCCAGTATTGGGCATATGTGTTGGTTTGCATTTGGATGGACAAGCCTGTGGCAAAGCTAGATTAGCACTGTCAATGAGTGTGCACACAATATAACACATTACACAACTTGTTCAGTTGTTGATGTATGTGTAGTGTAATCCAGCAGATACAGGGGCTTTAGTGAATGCGGGTGTTGTTGCTGCCATAGATACAAACATTTGGCTTGACAATATAGGTAGGTATTCATATAAGATGCCATCCATTTTCAAGGTTTCCACATGGTGTAATAGGGAGGCATGGTATGACTCACCACTGCCCAGATGTTTGCAGTAAGTACACAGGTTTGACTCATACTTATGTGTGCCTTGCACAAAATTGTGGTTTTCTGTCAAATGTGGTATCATTTACACATGACGTGAGAGAAGACTGTCAGAACTCTGAACCTCAGGTATTTCAATAGTCCTCCAATTGCAACACATGTTATTCGATGAGCTTCCACATATTTGTAAGGGCATTAGCTAATGTTGAGACCTTCCTTTTGGTCCTTTGTCCAACATCATAAGTGTCGTAGTGCAGCTTTACTCTCCATGATCTGGATTTGTAGGGCAATACAGCTATACACACACACACACACACACACACACACACACACACACACACACACACACACACACACACACACACACACACACACACACACACACACACACACACATATATATATATATATATATATATATATATATATATATATATATATACATGTATGTGTACATAAATAATATATATATATATATATATATATATAATTTTTTAAACAAAATTACTTGAGGAGCAACAGATTTCTGCTCTGCATACACAGTCACATTTTTGGCTTGTTTGTACATTGCTAAACAGCACACAAATGGATGGCATATTGCTTACATCAGAGACTTAATGTTCCATAAACTGACTCCAGGCCACAGTAAGATGTACTCCAGGCTGGCATTATGATATGACTATAAAAACGCAAAGCTGCATCTGCCTATATACTCAGGTCCATAAATGATTCTACAGTATCAATCACTGTGTGCTGTATGTAATGTTAATCTTTCTATTTATGTCTTCCAAATCTCATATGCTTGATTTGTGATGTATTTATCAGCATATTATACTCCTGTGACCAAATGGTCAATTTAGTCAAGTTCTTTAGCAGACATGCCCCATCTGTAACACATGTAATCAGTATATCCAATTTCAAGTTATCTGCATACAAACTGTAGAACAACTCGGGTGAAATGGATAGGTCTAAAGAGGAATCTGAACATGTTTGGGCCTAGAACAGAGCCATATTATTTCACTTGTCCAGTTGCTGTATGATAATTGTAATATCCTCTTATTGTATACTAACAGCTATAAAGTATACACTCTGTATGTATGCTACTACGTTGTAATGTCTCTGTTGTAAATTGTTCTTTTCTCTGTAAACTTATGGAGTTTTTCTCCCCAGGACTCTGCTGAAAATGGACACTTGTTGTCCAATCGGACTATACTGGCAAATAAATATTAAATAAATAAATAAATGTAAGCCATGTAGCTATCCATCTTATCAAGCGTGCATCAATACCTAGTTGTTTTAATTTAGTGATCAGTGTTTTGTGTATGGCCCCATCAAATCTCTATAAATTATATCACAGCACAACATTTCATTCATAGCTGTTATTATATTTTCATAGTACATCAGGTTGCAGGTGGTACTTAGATCTATTTTCAACATATGCATGCTGATATATGGTTTCAAGTCCCAGCCTTTACAATTCTAATACTGACTAATCCAATGTTACCTAAGATTTTTTAAATAGGTCTTGGATATGCGGTGCAGAAGCAAATGTGTTATTGATATATGAAATAGGTTATTACTACTATAGCACACACAGAGCACATTCTGTAAAACAATACTTCTTACTCCTTACTATACCTTAGTCCATTGAGACACAGAGGCTACTAGACAAACACAGGATCATTTATCACACCATCATCTGCATAAATATGTACTTTGCTAGTCTCAGTTAACTAACACATAATATGTGAGTTCAAATTGTACATTACTGTCCTGATGTGTGGCCTAGTAACTCTGTAAAATGCTCATACAGCATAGATGATTTATTGTTATGGTAGTTACAAGGGGACACTGCTGTTCTGAGGGGTAGGGAAACAAAAGCCCATATTCTTCTAGGACACATACTAGTCTGACTATCATTTAACCTCACTTTCTAACATGTCCCTTAAATGAAGTACCACTAACCTGTTGTGGTACGACTGCATGAATATTCCATGCATGAGACCTACCAAATACAAATTGTAACATGCTAGTAGAATGGGTGTCTGTATTCCTATGTGGATGTAATTTCTGTCTGCATAGCCCAGTATAGTTGCCTGCATAATGTACCTGGTCCATAGCTACAATGACATAACATAACAATTTACTATATTACTGTGTAGGTATGAACTTATCTTGCAAGTGTACCAGTTGACACAACTGTAGTTCATGGCTGACTCTGTCTGATGAGAACAGTACACAGCCAATACATGGATAGGTACAGGATGTCTAGTTTGTTTGGCATTAATTTTAATATCTGTATGTGAGTAGGAGTGAGGTGTTAGTCCCTAGGTCTCTATGTTGTCAGTGAATGTGTTATGCATTGTATCTTATCCAAAGCCAGGATGTACTGAGCATGTCTACATCTGCATACAGGGACAACAGCAGGGGGTTCCTCCTCCGAGTCCTCCTGTGACTGTGGCTGTGGTGACCTAGGCACTGGTGGGGAGATGTGTATCTCTTCACTTTGCTGATCCTACTGCAGCTGTTTCCACAAGGTCAGATTGTGTAGCACAGCACATACTGTGAATACTTGTGCACATGTGGCTGGAGTAGACTGCAGGCCTCCACCAGATATATCGAGGTACTGGAACCTTGACTTCAGAAGCCCAAACACATACCCTATAATGTTCCTAGTTTGTGCATGTGCCTCACTATAACATTCTTCCATGGGTGTGTGTGTGCATTTCTGATGGGTGTCATCATCCACCATTCCAGGGCATAGCCAGCATCGTCCAGTAAATGGCCCTGCGGGATGTCCCCACACCAAACATCTAGTATGGCTGTGATGTGTGCCAGATATGGTAGTTGTGATAAATGCCAGGGTTACCAACACACACATTCATGATAATCACCTGGGCATTGCGCATGACTTAGCAGTTGATGGAGTGGTATCCCTTGCGATCAATGTAGATTCTACCCTGCTCACCAGGTGATACCTTGATGTGTACATGACTGCAATCTATGGCACCCAATACTCCAGAGTAGTGTGCTACATGGTTGAACTGTTGCATATTGCTGGCCCTCACCTCAGAGTCAAGGGGAAAAGATATGTGCTCAATGGCATGTGGGAGCATAGCATCCAGAAATTGGTAGAGTATCCTGGATGCAGATTCTTGTGACACCCCATCATGTCCCCAGTTAGTATTTGAAAAGTACCTGTAGTTAGTATCCTAAGGGCTACACATACTTCAGTTTCCACTGGAATGGGTTCTCCTCTGTTAACTCTGGCTCTGAGGTGAGGGCGGCAGAGCTCACTGAGCACTTGTAATATAGCCTTGTCCACCCTGTAGCAATTTACAATCTCCAGCTCATGTAGCTGCTGGAAGGTTACCCTGGGCCTGAACACTCTTCTCATTCTCAGCCTAGGCCTATTGTCAGCAGCACCAGCAGCATTGAATTCAGCATCTAGCACATACAGATGTAGAATAGATGCAGAAGCCCCTAGCATTATCTCAGTTAAAATTTGCAAGTCTCTACTCCAATGGTTCAGAGTACTGAGGGAAAATCAGAATGTACGGTGTGTGCATACTTTACACAGTTCTGGTGAAGGTCCACCTTGCTGAATTGGATATTTATGATGCATTTCACCTGCATAGGATGTAATTGACATGATTTAAAGGCCCTGTGTTATTTCAGAATGTGGCACATAGTGCCACGCCATGCAGCATATCTTATACAAAAGTATATATTATTAACTGAATACATCTGGTTTACTTGACAGATGCCTATGTCATCACTGTCATGTGGGTAGTCTGTTTGAGCAAACACACTAAGCTATGGCCTTCCTTTTACAAACATCCACAGTGTATGTTTTGCACATGTATGTATGTATGTGATCTACTATTTTCAGGGGTGTTATGTTCATATTTGTGGACTTTTACATCTCCTTCTGTCCATATAGACTCCTGTACATGAAAAATTTCCAAGTACACTATGAATCTTCACCTTGCTGGATCGCTCCACCTGCCACATTTGCATAAGATTCACCTGCTTAAGCAGAAATTTGCATTGCATGGAAGTTTCCCTGTTTGCGCATGCTTGCACGCCATTAAGCAACACTTACTCAATCTACAAATGTTCACACTAGTGTATATATAACTCATTATGCCATGTTGCGTACACAAAAAAAATGTGTAGGTTTTACTGAACTCCCCATACTGTCTTTACCTCTTTCACTTGCACTGCATGAGATGAAGGTAAAAGACAAATGGTAACTGCATCTTGTGTTATTATGCTGTGCATTACAACAGCATTATAATAAGGACTGTTATTAGACATGACACACTTATTTTTTACACCTTTATATTCTGAAGAGATGATAAGCAGTAGATAAGGGTGTATATTCGTGAAATGACTGACACACCTGATACAAATCAACCAATCAAGCATAGAGCTGGTATATTTGTACTTCTTTTTGGTGCATGATCCTGTATTTTTAAAACAGGACAAGGTGAAAATGAAGTCTTCTAAGTTTGCCTGGATAAGTGGAGAGTTAAACAATATTACATTATATGGTAAACTTTACATTGAGTTGCTTGTTTAGGGTGCTGATTTTCATTTGGTCAGTGTGTGTTTAAATAGAGAGTTATTGATAAAACATTTATAGGACTGGCTGAATAAAAAAAAATAACAAAGTGCAGTCTCCTGTCTTACCCTTGCTTCTACTGTCATTCAATAAAAATTGGATAACTACCTGCTATAAACCCAAATCAGTAATTTAACAACAAAAATGAATGTTTATTAGTGAAAGTATTTAGATAGAAGTGCTCTGTAGTAGTTCAGAGTCAGCCAAGTGTGGTTTAGCTGTCTTAATATCTGTGTCCATTAGAGGTGTGCTGGAATAATGGCATAAAGATAAAGGAGAAAGAAGGCTGATGTTGAAATTTCCAACAGAGAATTATATTGTTTGGTTAATACATTTTTATAGCTTCAGTAATGACATTACATAAGCTTGGGTGGAATTAAGATAAGAAATGCAGCAGCATTATGGTTTTATTATTGTCCTAGGATGAGAAATTAATTTTGTTTTTGATCCATCATTTGATAGAATATCAGATTTTTAGAACACCTAGGGAATGTAACAATGAACCCATTTGAAATCAATAAATTGTTTGTCACTTAATTGTTATGACCCCTTTAATGCTAAACAGCAGAAGAGAATGGACTATGACTAATTAATAGTAAGTTGTTGAACCTAAACAACTACCAAAACCTATAGCTAAGGATGAAATTAGTAGAGCCAATAATTCACTAGATGCAGACAAGGCTCTGAGACTGGATGGGGTTACTGCTCAGTTCTACAAGATAGATTATATAGACGTTATTCATAGGTTCATAGGTTCATAGGTTGGTACTAGGCTATCGGCCCTAGGGCCTATACAAGCCTAGCCATAACAATTCCCTGGCTATTTCTTCCCACACTATTTACTTTGCTGGACCCCTGTCTAGCAGGGCAATGGACGTGATCCCCGGGGTGAATTTCCTTTCTCCCATCCAATCGTCAAGGTTCCTTTTGAAGAGGGCCAAGGAGGCACTGCTTGACATGTATGTGCAGTCTCTTCCAGAGTCTGGGGAGTCTCTGGGTCAGGAACCTATCCCTCCAGCATGTTTTGTTTATTGTGATGACAAGGTTTAGAACTTGGAGTGTGTGGCTCTGAGGGACTGGGATTTCTTTAAGTGTAGCATGTCCAACAGCTCTGGGTTTGACATGGCCTTGAATATTAAGTAGGGATTGCCTCTGAGTAGATGATATGTGACAGAATATAGCTGGAGTTTTTTTAAGGCGGTCAGCATAGGGCATCTGCTTTAGGTCTGTGATTCTTTTAGTGAGGTATTTCTGCGGCCTTTCTAGTTGTTGCAGATGTCTTGAGAGGTACATACCAAACTGGAGTGTGTGGCTCTGAGGGATTGGGATTTCTTTAAGTGTAGCATGTCCAACAGCTCTGGGTTTGACATGGCCTTGTATGTTAAGCAGAGATTGCCTCTGAGTAGACGATATGTGACAGAATATAGCTGGAGTTTTTTTAAGGCAGTCAGCATAGGGCATTTACTTTAGGCCTGTGATTCTTTTAGTGAGGTATTTCTGCAGCCTTTCCAGTTGTTGCAGATGTCTTGAGAGGTACATACCAAATTGGGCGTTGTATTCTATAATGGGTCTAATGAGGGATGAATACAGTGGGACAATGACCTCCTTTTTTCTGGATGAAAAGCCCTTAGTGATGAGGTGTGCTACATAGAAGGATTTCCTGACTGTTGTGGCGATGATGTTATTGAAGGTGAGACCACTGTCCACCTGTGTCCTTAAGTCTCTTATCACACTTTCAGTGTTTAGTGTACTGCCATCTATGTGGTAATTCATGGGTACATGTTTTTTCCCAGAGGGGATAACTATACATTTCTTGGCATTGAGCTTGAGCCCATGGCTCTGGCACCAAGCATCTGTTTCTGTAAGGCCCTTTTGTAGATTATCTACATCATTTGGGGATTCAGTAATGGCTCCCAGTTTGCAGTCATCTACGAACTTTGTTAGCCAGAGTCCCTTAGTGTTGGCCTGTACTTCAGAAAAGTAGATGCCAAACAAGAGCGGTCCCAGGACTGAACCCTGAGGTACTCCACTTGTCACTTGTCTGGAGCTAGATTTAGAGTCAGCTACGTTTACAGTGTGGGTTCTGTCAGTAAGCCAGTTGGCAACCCATCAAGTGACATAAGGATTAATGCCCAGCTTCATAGTTTCATAGTATAGTACTAGGCTATCTGCCCTGGGGCATTTGTAAGCCTAGCCATAGTGATGTGGCTTTTGCCACCCCATGAAATGGTACAAAAAATGTACAGAATAAATTTGGAATACTGTGTCTCTGTCTAGTAGTGACACAATGAAGGTCCCCTTATATAATAGAATTAGTTTACTGTGCCCCTGTCTAGCAGTGACACAGATGTGACCCCTGGGGTAAACTTACGATCTCCCATCCACTCATCAAGATTTCTCTTGAAGAGAGTCAGTGAGGGGCTCTGCCTAATACAAACTGGGATCTTGTTCCAAAGCATGGGAAGCCTCTGGGTTATGAATCTATCCCTCCAGCATGTCCTATTCATACTTGTGCCGAGGTTTAAGTCTTTAGCTCTCGTGGTCCTGATGGATTTGGATTTTTGAGGTGGAGCATGTCCATCAGATCCTGATTGGACATGGCCTTGTACGTCAGGCAGAGATCACCTCTGAGCAGGCGGTATGCTACTGAATAGAGCAGAAGTTTCTTTAGTCTGGCAGAATAAGACATATGTTGGAGACCCTTGATCCTCTTGGTGAGGTACTTTTGTGGTCTCTCCAGCTGTTGCAAATGCCGGGTGAGGTACATACCAAATGGGGCATTGTACTCAATCATGGGCCTGATGAGGGAGGAATATAGCGGTACAATGACATCCTTGGATCTGGATGTGAATCCCTTCATGATGAGGTGTGCAAGGTAGAATGTTTTTCTAACCACTTTGGCAACGTGGGTGTCAAATGAGAGGTCGCTGTCGACTTGCGTCCCTAGGTCTCTGATTACTTTTTCCGTACTCAGTGGGTTGCTGTCTATGTGATAATTTGTGGGTACTTTGTTTTTCCCAAAGGGGATGACTATACATTTTTTGGCATTTAGTTTAAGGCCGTGACTCCGGCACCAGTTGTCCGTTTCTGTGAGGCCTTTTTGTAGGATGTATGTGTCTGCAGGTGTATCGACTATGGTGCCTAGTTTGCAGTCATCTGCGAACTTTGTCAGCCATAGCCCTCCCATGTTTGCTTTAACATCTGAGAAATAAATGCCGAACAAGAGGGGTCCCAGGACAGATCCCTGTGGGACACCACTTGTGACTGGCTTTGAGTCTGACATTGCTCCAGCGATTTTAACTTTATGGGTTCTGTCCTTTAGCCAGTTTGCAACCCATCTAGTGACATAAGGGTTTACTTTTAAGCTGTTGAGCTTATCTATGATGCCTGAGTGGGGTATTGTGTCGAAGGCCTTAGCCAAGTCCAGGTATGCTGTATGGACTGCTTTGCCCTCATCAATGGCTCTAGTGACTGTTTCAAAAAGTCAACCAGGTTTAAAAGGCAGGATCTGCCCTTTACAAAGCCGAACTGGGTGGGGTCAAGTGTCTGTAGGTCCCCTATGTCTCTGTTTATGAGTTCCATAATGATTCTTTCCATAGCTTTGCAGACCAGGCTGGTTAAGCTTATGGGGCGGTAGTTTCCAGGGTCTGTAGAGGCACCCCCTTGTGGAGTGGGACCACTGTTGCTGTACGCCAGTGTTCAGGTACATATCCCGAAGTAAGGCTAAGGTTAAATAGCATTTTTATGTGTGGGTTTAGCTCCTCTTGGAGTTCACGTAACACACAACCCGGGATACCATCAGGTCCCATTGATGCTGTGTTTTTTGCTTTGTTTAGGGTGGTTCTCACTTGGACATCTGAGATAACAGGGAGATTACATTCTGCTTGGATAAGTATTTCTTCTTTTGGGGGTGAGGGAGGGGAGAAATTTGCACTGAACCTGTCAGCCAGAATGTTGGCAATATCTGTGGGTTCAGTGTATTTTTTGTTGTTGTGAACCAACTCTGAGCATATCTGAGGGTTTCCGCCCAGGTTTCTAACATAGCTGAAGAAGGCTTTGTGGTTATTTTTAGTGTCCTTAGCGATTTTTCTCTCAAAGTTGGCCTTGGATGTTTTTATGAGAGAACGTAGTTTTCTGCTAATGTTGATCAGAGATGTCTTCCCTTCATGGGATTTTGCTCTGACGTGCAGTAGCTTCCTTCTTTTGTTATAAAATTTGTTTATGGCTGAGGTCCACCAGACAGGACGCTTACCTTTGGTGGAGAGGGACTTGGATTTATTTGGGATTGCATGATCCATGCATTCTTGGAGATGTCCATAGAAAGCATTTGTGAAGGATTCGGCATTGTGGGATGTGGTATCCACTGGCACGGTGGGCTTAAAGGATACCATCTCAGTCTTAAGAAGAGTGAAGTCTGCTTTTGAGAAGTTTTTCACTGTGGTCTTTTGTGCTGGGGTGGAGGTGGGATATGTATATCCAGGGTGATTAGTTTGTGGTCAGATCTCACTAGTGAGGGGTATACTTCCGGTGTGGAGCATTTTGTCCCCATGTTTGTGATGATCAGGTCTAGTATATTATCTCCCCTAGTGGGAGAGGTGACTAGTTGTTCCAGTGCATTTGAATTTATGAATTCCAGGAACCTTTGGGCTACGGTATTAGGGCTAGAATAATGTACCCAATCTATGTTTGGGTAGTTGAAGTCTCCCAGTATGATGGTATTTTGTGATACATTCATATCCTCCAATGTCTTCAGGAAGGCTGAGTGGGGTTCTTGAGATTGGGAAGGTGGTCTGTAACATGCTACCAGTTGTATAGCAGTTTTGCCTATGGTTAGTTGCACCTGTATGATCTCTGATGCTTCAGGTGTTGCTACTAACCTGGAGGTGCGGGTGTCCTTGATGAATATGGGCACTCCCCCTCCCTTTGTGGTTCGGCCTGGGTTTTGGGGCCGAAAAGCATGATACGTGGTATAGCCTGGTAGCACTGGGGTGCTCTCAGGAGCCTTGAACCAGGTTTCAGTTACTGCACAGATGTCGATGTTCTCCATGCTGAGGAGTGCATCAAATGCCTGCATCTTGAGATTTAGACTTCTGGCGTTGAGCAGCATTACCCTTAGTTTTTTTCCATTTTTGTTTTCTAAGGAGGTGGGTTTGTCTTTTGAGCCTTGCCTAAAAAAGGCACTATGGGGGTGGCAAGAGCCTTAGCCAATATCCGGAAGCCCAGTGGTGACAGGTGTAAGCCATCTCTTGCGAAGCAGCTTGGCTTGTCCAACATGTCATCCCAGGCAGACAGACATTGGATCCCCTTAGAATGACACCAGTACTTGAGCCAATTATTGAAGCTGATCATCTTGTCTTTGTATTGTGGTATCATTCTTGGTGAGGGCATGATGCTGCTCAGGGTCAGGGTCATACCAGCCTGGGCTACATAATCGGAGAGCTCCTCTATGTCTCTTTTCATGTAGTCCAGAGAGGTATGTCTCAGGTCATTCACACCAGCATGGACAATGATGGAGTCATAATTGTACTTGCTTTGGAGTGACTTGAGTGCGTGTGTTATGTGGCAGATCCTAGCTCCCGATAGACAGCTCACAGTCACCCTCTCCTTGTTCAGCCTGGTCAGCGGGACATCAGTGTGTCTGACTATAGAGTCACCTATTACTAGTGTATCAGGCAAGGTGTTTGGCCTTAAGGGCTGTGATTGGTTGACACACTGATTTATTGAAGTATGTGTTGCATGTGTTTTGTTTTGAGGTGGTGGATTTTTGGATGTCTGCTTTGGGAGCCTCTGTTGTTTTGATAAGTTTTTTATTAGAGCCTCCAAGTATGTCTTTGTGTTTTTATGTGTTTGGTTTGCAGTTGTGGTAGGTCTATGTGGGACTGGGTTTGTTGTGTGTGTGGTTACCATCTCCTCCTGTCTGGTCATGCCAGCCCTGAGTTGAGAGAGTTCAGCCTCCAGTTTGGCTATATAGTTGCATCTCTCACATGTATTTGTGTTTGTTGGGAGGAGGAGAGGGTTGTCTGTGTACATGAGACAATTGTAGCATTGTCTCAAGATACCCAGATTGACCAGCTGAACTGGAGAGGACACCAGTAATCTACCACTCGACATGCTAGAACAGTATAAGGGAGTGCTGTACCTTTAAGGGAAGTGGATATTCACAGGGGTGGTAAGTAGATGTAGTGCTTTACTTAGTACGAGAGTGCTTACTTAGTAGAGAAGTATTGAGAACAAGTGCTAGGCTTATAATATAGTGAGTAGTCGGATTATACTAAGAGTAGAGCTTCCTTAAGGGAAAATTTGAAGAGCAGACCTGGCGGAGCCAGAAGAAGTTTAACCTTGTTTAACCGCTGCGCTTATGCACAACAAGCAAAGCCGTGCAAACGCGGATTTTAAACAGTGAACTACAAAAGAGCTAGAAATGGTCCAAAACAACCAATTACTACAGCTTCTTGTGCTGAGGTCACTTCCTACAGGGACAGGTAGGCTGCTCAAGGCTCCCCACTCCCACTGGTGAGCAAAGAAACTTCCCTCTATCCAAGTAAGGTAATGGACAACACAGGAACTACACCACAGCCAGAATACAGCAATGCCTGTAAACTGGTCTGAACTAGTCGAGGAGAGGTGGGAAAACAAGAATTATTTTTTTGTTTTTTTGTTTTTTTGATAGAAACACACAGAAAATGCAGAAACAGTGATAAATCAGTTACACAGGCTAGCACACTTTAGTGGGCAGCCTCAACAGTTAAATTAAACAAACAAACAAACAAACTTTTGATCAAATTTGACTAAAATGTAACTTTAAGTGCAGATTTTAAAATAATGCAGCAAACAGTTAAAAAACAGTTCAAGCTAGTTCAGGGTAAGCTACATAAGCTATTCCAAGTGAAAAAAAAGCAAAGATACTTAAATCCAGAAAGTAGTCGCTTTTCTGAGTTCCCTGCTGCTAGGACCACTCTGCAGGACCACGAGGAGCTTGTCTGAGCAGTATAGCCAGAAAAAAACGCCCAGATTTGAGATGATTCCAGAGTGGGGGATGGTGTCAAAGGCCTTAGCGAGGTCAAGATGGGTTGTGTGGACTGCCTTACCCTCATCCACGGCTCTGGAGACTGATTCGAAGAAGTAAGTTTGGTTCAGGAGACAAGATTAGTCCTTCACAAACCCAAACTGGATGGGGTCCAGTGTTTGAAGGATGCCAATATCTTTGTTTATAAGTTCCATGATAATACTTTTCATGGCCTTGCAGATCAGGCTCGTCAGACTGATGGGGCAGTAGTTCCCTGGATCCAAGGTGTATCCCTCCTTGTGGAGTAGGATAACTGTAGCTGTGCGCCACTCAGTGGGCACAAAGCCTGAGGTGAGGGTATGATTAAACATGACATTTAGGTGAGGTGCCAGTTCATTTTGTAGTTCATGTAGTACACAGCCCCGGATTTGTTCACTTTCTAACTTATTTGACAAAGTGGAAACAATGGTAACATTTGATAGTCATATTTTTGAAATAATTCTTATTTTTACCCAAGCCTTTGCAGGATAGGTTAAATTTGAAAAATTATAAGTCAATTTCATAGTCAAATATGGATATGATAGTCTTTGCTAATATTTTGGTGAATCACCTGAAAACATTCATGAAGGAATCTATACCCACTAATAGTTACGGTTGTATTAAAACATACAGTCAAACTGCAGATGAATTTACAGACATGGGTCCAAAGATCTGCAAAGTTGGCTAAAGTAGCATTGATAGACTTTAACAAGGCTTTATTTCAATCAATTGGAATATTATATAGGAGATTTTAATAAAATATGTTTTTGGAATCTTTTCTCGAGTAATGTAAGCTACTTTATTATAACCTAGTAGTCAGTGTAAATGCTAATGGCCTATTGTCAGAGCTGATGCAGTTACATAAGGTCACCAGACAAGTCTGCCCCCTCTAACCATATTTGTTTATTCAAGTTATTATTGCATTGGATACAAATGTGAATTATAAATGTTCCAAATATGGCCTACATTTTTTTCAATGTAAGTGTATATTTAGAGTAATTTTATCTGTATTATTGGCAATTTTGGTAGAAAGGGGAGCAGTACTGGCAGAATTATTTCTTGTGTTCTTGACAAAGCCTTAGGGCTAAAGGTATAGTGGTGTGGTCAGAGCTTTCATCAATATTTACATTTTTGTTCTAATACTGTTTAAAGCAGTTAAAACTGTTGCATTTTATGGAGACAGGAGCTGATACAGATAGGACACAATTAATGTTTATATGAAATAATGGGAAAGTTATTTCAGTTGATCATCGGGAGAAAATGTTCCAGTTGGTTTAATGTTGAAAGGATGCATGTTATGTTGTTAGTAATACTTTCTTAAGTAATCTGCTATATTATAATTAAAATTGTTTTTTCACTTTACTGAGTGGGTATTTGTTGTGGCTATTATCATATAAGACAGTCCATCAATGCTTAAGTGATGGATGTGCTCCATATATGCTGATTCTCCCATCTGTCATAATAAACATGTTTTTTAGAAAAAAAATGTAAATGACACTTGGAATAATCAAAGATAAATGTCACAATGCTACAGAAATAAAGAAGTTTATCTCATACCTACCTGCAGACATGATTACTGATGCCACAAGCAGAATTAAAAATTACAATTCAATGGAAGAAGACGACATGCCTATAGACATTCCTCACATTTCCTTTATTCCTATCAAAATCATCATCTTCTTTCAGCTGTTCCCATTAGGGGTCACCACAGTGGATCACCTGTTTCCATTTCTTTCTGTCCTCTGCATCTTGCTCTGTCACACCAACCACCTGCATGTCCTCTCTCACCACATCCATAATCCCTATCTTAGGCCTTCCGCTTTTCCTGTTACCTGGTAGCTTCATCTTTAGCATCTTTTTCACAATATACTCAGCATCCCTCCTCAGCACATGTCCAAACCAGCATAATCTTGCCTCTCTGGCTTTGTCTACAAGCCTTCCAATCTGGGCTGATCCTTTAATATACTTATTCCTAATCCTGTCCACCCTCGTCACACCCAGTGCAAATCTTAACATCTTTAACTCTGCCACATCCAGCTCAAACTCCTGACTTTTTGTCAATGCCACTGTCTCCCAACAATATAACATAGCTGATCTCACTACCCACTTGTAGACCTTCTCTTTCACTCTTACAGGTACTCATTTGTTACAAATCACTCCTGACACTCTTCTCCACCCACTCCATCCTGCCTGTACTCTCTTCTTCACCTCTCTTCCACACTCACCATCACTCTGAACTATTGACCCCAAGTATTTAAACTCATTCACCTTCGCCACCTCTACTCCTTGCATCCTCACCATTCCTCTATCCTCCCTCTCATTCACACACATATATTCTGTCTTAGTCCTGCTGACCTTCATTCCTCTTCTCTCTAGAGCATATCTCCATCTCTCCAGGGTCTCCTCCATCTGTTCCCTACTCTCACTACAGATCACAATGTCATCTGCAAACATCATAGTACATGGGGACTCCTGTCTGATCTCATCTGTCAACCTGTCTATCACCATTGCAAATAAGAAAGGGCTCAGAGCTGATCCCCACCTCCACCTTAAATGCATCCGTCACTCCCACAGCAGACCTCATCGCTGTCACACTACCCTCGTACATATCCTGTACCACTCTTACATACTTCTCTGACACTCCCGACTTCCTCATACAATACCACAACTCCTCTCTAGGCACCCTGTCATATGCTTTCTCTAAGTCTACAAAAACACAATGCAACTCCTTCTGACATTCTCTGTACTTCTCCATCAACACTCTCAGAGCAAACATCGCATCTGTAGTGCTCTTTCCCGGCATGAAACCATACTGCTGATCACTAATCATCACGTCCCTTCTTAACCTAGCTTCCACTACTCTTTCCCATAACTTCATGCTGTGACTGATCAATTTAATCCCTCTGTAGTTACTAAAGCTCTGCACATCAACCTTATTCTTAAAAATCGGTACTAAAACACTTTTTCTCCATTCCTCAAGCATCCTCTCACTTTCCAAGATTTCATTAAACAATCTGGTTAAAAACTCCACTGCCATTTCACCTGAACACCTCTATGCTTCCACAGGTATGTCATCTGGGCCAACAGCCTTTCCATTCTTCATCCGCTTCATAGCTATCCTTACTTCCTCCTTGCTAATCCATTGTACTTCATGATTCACTATCCATACATCATCCAACCTTCTCTCCCTCTCATTCTCTTCATTCATCAACCCCTCAAAGTACTCTTTCCATCTCCTCAACACACTCTCCTCGCTTGTGAGTATTTTTCCCTCATTATCCTTTATCACCTTTATCTGCTGCACATCTTTCCTAGCTTGGTCCCTCGGTTTATTCCTATCAAAATACTATCCCATAATTCAGCTGTGCTAATTTTGCAGTACATCATTGATTTTGTGTCATGTTTTTATCCCATACTTCATAAAAACTTTTGTATTTTCTGGTAAGCGCCTGATGATCACAGTCAGTCAATAATACCAACCATTAGAGCTTCATCCATCTTACTGGTGAGTGGTATGATCTACTGACATTCCTTGTGTGTTTGACTGTTAGACTCCAAAAACTCCCATTGTGTTGTTTCTTTGTAGCATTAAGTGTCCCAATTATCTGTGTAATTCATTAAAAGTCTTACATCTCCACAATTGTTGGAAAATGCAGAAAAGTTTAGAAGATAAACATTATTTATGAGAATATATCAGAGATGCTGCTTATTCTGCTAAATCTAGCCATATATATTGATGTATTTAGACACACACACACACACACACATATATATATATATATATATATATATATATATATATATAAAATCATATACAGTATATGTATATATATGGGTCTACTTTCATAGACCGAACGTACGAATCGCTGACACACATGTTACCGACCCCAAACAACCGAAAACACACCACACCAACAACTCAACATACCGAACACCACAACACCGACACAAAAAACGCCAACTACACATTGCACACAACAACATATCCACTAACCTTAACCTAAACCCTAACCCTAACGTCCGACACTACCGCACACTTACCCAACCCGCACTCTAACCCTAACTCACTTAACACACCCCTAAACCTCAACACCGTCACTATCGCACACTCACCCTACCTGCACCCTAACCCTAACTCACTTAACCCACCCCTAAACCTCAACACCGTCACTACCGCACACTTACCCTACCTGCACCCTAACCCTAACTCACTTAACCCACCCTAAAACATTCAGCCCGTCACTATCACACACTCACTCCACCCGCATTCTAACCCTGACACACTTAACACTACCCTACACTGCTCTACGTCACTTCCACACACTTACCTCACCGGAACCCTTAGTCCGACACCACAGCACACTCACCTTTCCCAAACGCTATCCTAAAATCCCTCACTATCGTACACTTACCTGTCCGCTCCCCAATACTACATCTTTCACTTTCACACACTTACCGTATCGCGCTTACATGTTGCCGTTGTCAGTCTCTCAGCCGTCGGGATATCGCGTTTTCGGTATCCTATCTGTTCGGTCGTTCCGTCTCGGTCTTCCGGGTGTCGGTGACGTGGCGCTTTGGTCTATGAAAGTAGACCCATATATATATATATATATATATATATATATATATATATATGTGTGTGTGTGTGTGTGTGTGTGTGTGTGTGTGTGTGTGTGTGTGTGTGCATGTGTGTGTGTGTACACATAATATATCTGTGTGTATGATATATATATATATATATATATATATATATATATATATATATATATATGGGCCTACTTCGACCCATCGAAATTAGGTGAACTCCTTTTCACGAAAGTGCATTTTTACAAAAATGCACTTTCGTGAAAAGGCAACTAAGTGAACACCAACAGGGGCTGTTGCTTAAATCACGGCACAGCAGGGATAAGGGAATATTCCATTTTCCCCACTGTAGTGCAATCTCAGAATGAGAATATAAAAGTAGCGGGGGCAGGGGGGGTGCAGGGGGCTTGCCCCCCTGCATAAACGTGGTTCGTATTGTGAGGGTTTTTTTTGGTTTATTTGTATTTTGTGTAAGTGTATTTTCATGAAAACGCACTTTTGCAAAAAGAGTTTGTTCATGTTTCATTGAAATTAATTTTGATGGGTCGAGGTAGACCCATATATATATATATATATATATATATATATATATATATATATATATATATATATATATAGATATATATATATATATATATCAATTTATCTTTTTTTTTCTTAACAATAATTGGGTTTGCTCATGCAGTGCTAACCCCATAAGAAGAATTTGCATATATATATATATATATATATATATATATATATATATATATATATATATATATATATACCAGCTGTAAAGGTAAACTATGAGACTAAGATTCACTGTCAACAATCTCTTGTTTGTCTTGCCATTCCTGTTTCAACTTGACAAATGATCAAGTGTATGTATATATGCATTTCCCTCTATTTCTTGACAAGATTACATGTTATATTGCCCCCTGCTGACATTTTCGTTATTCATGGACCTCTAGGGATATGTTTGACTGACATGTACCTTTCAAATGTAATTCTTTATCATTATGTCTATTTTAGTTGCTTTAATTTAATATATAATTCTCTATAGTCCTCATGTCATTTCAAAATAGGATGTCAACTATAGTCATTAACAAATCCTAAACATATGCCTGGGTCTGTGAAACCCTGAGTGTGACCCAGGTGACCCAGTTTCTTTTAAAATTCTTCACAAAGGAGGAGCCAGGCAAGGAGAGAGGAGAATAAAGGGTCATGTCCTGCTTGTCTTTACCAGGGGGAAGGAGAGGTTTGTATACATTCAGACATCAGAGACCACTGCTTGTGGTGTTGTGGGGGAGGGGAGGAGGCAAGGCAATACAAAGGACTGACACCTTGAAAAGTGATACGATGCCTCTGTAGACAATGCATTGCATACACCTCCCCAGTGCTTGCTAAATACATACAGTTAAAGCCTGCAATAAAATAAAGAGGCAATCCTCAAATCACCCATATCGGCTGTCAGATAGTTGGCCTCTCTTGCCAACTTGCACCAAAGTGATAGGGAACTAATGAACTAATTGACCAAAGAGTGGCTGAGGAGCCAGGGACAGACTTTCACAAAAAAAAAAAAATCAAAGTCAGCAAAAGTGAGACAAGGATTTTTTAACATGTGCATAATCTAGTGCACTTGTGAAATATATACGTGCCCAGTACTCCAAGAAGGTAGTTGTGTTTCATTGATATTCTCTTTGGCAATACAAGCATGAAGAAACTGTTTAAGAGCTGGCAAACTAAATACAGTAATTCTTCTTTGAATGGTCACACCATTAAACATGTAAGCAGAAGGCACCAAGGCAGGCCTTGGAGCCAATCTAAAAACAACCAATCAGGAAAGGGTATAAATTAAAGATAACCTATCAGATGCTGGACATTTGAGACAGGCAACAAATAGACTAGGAAGATTGATGTAAAATGCAATCTCAGGTTAAGAACCCAGAGATCTGGATCATTAACATATTAAATTATTGAATAGTATGGACCTAGTGTGAAAAACTGTATTTACTAAAGTAGAAATTATCAGAGTAACTTGTTACCTGAACTTCATGATGGGATTAACAACTGATGAAGGATTTGCTGGTGGATGAAAATGTAATAATTAATAAACAAGTAATAAACAGAGTCAGTCATATATGTAGTGCTGTTTTTTCCAGTGGAAGCAATGTTGTTATTGTCTTTTGGCTTTTCCCGGTTAGGGGTCGCCACAGCGGAACTCCGGTCCGCTAATGATTGGCAGTAGATTTTGATGAATGCCAAGGTGCCAGCTTGGCGTTCAACCTTCAGCAATGGCATGCCCATTTACACATGTCTTTCGAATGCCCACCCAACCACGGGGAGGACATGCAGACCCCACACAGAAGGCCCTCTCCGCACTCCAGCCGAGATAAGGAACAATAAATGAGAAAAGGTCATAAAACAAGGAATGGGTGGAGGATGGGATCATATGGATGAGTGAGACTGTGGTTAATAAATATGGACTAAGTACATTACAAGCAAATTAGATGAGGAGAAGTAAAGAACAGGATTCGCCAGTATATTAGTAGTTTAAAACACAAGACCAAATTGATCAAACTGCTCACAACAGTCTCAAAGATTGAGATGAATTCTAAAAGGATGCCTTCTGTAAGTAATAAGATACAACTTGCTCCAGCCAAAGATAACAGTACAGTGGTCAGAGTGACATAACAACCGAAAACTATGATGAAAAAAAAAAATGCTGGCCATGGCTGTAATTAGGTGTAGTCAAAAAAAGTGTGCTAAATGGAGGCCTTCTCTAGGTTTAGTCAAGCAATTCTAAAATGGGTAATGTTTCATTGATTTTTTAACATAAAAAAAATTAATGCCTCCCCCCAAACAAAGGATTTTTTTGTTACAGTGAGAAGTTCCCCCTGAACACCCTGAGTTTTAGGATTCAACTTCCACACTCCCATAACTTCTACAAACCAACTCCAAAGTGCATTGCAGTGGGAGAAATTTAGTTTACTACTAACTTTTGCATTACAAAATCATGTAGCTTCAAGAAACTGGGATAAAAGGAAATCAGTAAAAAGCCACTCACATGCTTATGCAACAAGAAAGTACTGGTATACCAATGCACAGTTTAGGAAAAATGTCCCCTATATCAAAAAGGCAATGTAGCATTAAAAGATAATCATTTCTGGAAAAGTAGTAGGTATGGAAACACTTTTGACAAGAGAAATTGAGTACATTCATTAAGAAAAAAAAAGACTTCTTAAGCTGGATACAGCTTGTTCTGGGCTACATTTTTATGTGACTTGATATAAAAGGTATCAATAAGATTAATTAAAAAAAAAACATAAAGAAATAAAAAGATCAGCATTGCTCAAACAAAATAATCTGTGAGTGCCAAGGTCAATCCTATACCAATGGTGTACCAAACTTTGTCTCTTCTACTAATCAAGAGAATGGAGCAAGTAGCTAATAAGAAAAGACTGTGGAGGTATGGATAACTATTCATAATGAACCAGTCAGGTAACATGAGTATGTTAGCATTTGAGCTAAGCATCAAGTGGAGAAAAGGGAAAGATTTAAAATGTAACCAAGAGGTTAGGTCCCTTGTAATCTGTACCTAGTATGAGAAATAGTAGTAGGCACATAAGGGGAACAAAGCATTCAATAGAATGAGGACAAAAAGTTGTCTATGTTGTGTGTGTGTGTGTGTGTGTGTGTGTGTGTGTGTGTGTGTGTGTGTGTGTGTGTGTGTGTGTGTGTGTGTGTGAGAGAGAGTTTATAATGATTTATCTAAGACATTTTCATGTAATCACAAATCAGTTAAAAATATCATCTAATATCAAAAATAACACCAGAGGTCATTTTCTATAGCCTTGCATAATTTCCTATCAAATGTAATTCCAGTCACTAACAAACTATACAAGGGTTACTTAATAATATGTGGAGACTTTAATTGTATTTTAGATAATTCTGAGACTGCAAACAAAATAAATCTTTGTCTTATCCCCATAGCACAATCTCTTAAAAAATGGACAGAAAATCTAAAATTAATAGTTACATATAATCACAAAGACCCTAATTGACTGTTATGTTCACATCAAGATCACAGATTTAACACTTAAACAAGAATAGACAAAATTTTTATATCTCAAGAATTAAATACGAAAATAATCAACTTCTCCATAACACCATGCCCTCTTTCAGATCATAACTCTCTTATTCTTAAACTACAAGTAAACTATAAGAGCTTAACTTATATGACAAGGATACTGGCCTATATTACAAAACTTAAAGAGTTTAAAACATGGCTAGACCTGGAACTGCAATTCTATCTAGATACTAATTATACTGAGGAAACATATACTGTAATTGTTTGGGACACACTGAAACCTTATATTTATGGCAAAATTCTGACTTGGTTCAAAAATAAATCAAGAATGGGAATCTGAACTCAGTAATATTCAGGAACAAATTACAAAAATCAAAAATAAGGACCTGACAAATATATCCAACAACAAAAAGGAAATAGAAGAATTAAATAAAAAATACAATGAAATTCTAAATCATAAGACTAATCTAGGATTAGAAAACTTAAAACTAAACATATACACTACTTCGCCCAAACATATGCATAACTTAGCAATAAGAATTAAAAGACAAACTAGAGAGACTAACATCACAAATATCTCTCATGAAGGGAGGATGAATAAAAAAGTAGCAGATATAACTGACATTTTAGACCCTTTTAAATTTCACTCTATTAAACAAAATATAACAGATAAAACACATAACAACTTTTCTAATATAGAAGTAAATTATCCTATAATCAAGAAAATGCCAGAAAAACTAAAATTTGCAATTGTAAAACAAATATCTTATAAGGAAGTAATTGAAAAAAGTAAGGAAAGTAAATGCAACAAAACCCCAGGATTTGATGGAATAATAAACGAACTATATGAAATATTTCCAAATGCAACATTATCATTATTTCACCAAACAATAATTGAAGTACAAACTCATAATAAAATCCCCCCTTATGGAGATACTCATTAATCATGCCAATAATAAAGGAAAATAAAGATCCAAAACAATGTATTTCTTATAGGCCAATTTCAATACTTAAAAATGATTATAAACTTTTTATGTCCATATTAGTTATTAGAATTAAAAAATCCCTGATTCACATCATAAATGAAGACCAAACAGGTTTTATATATAATAGATGTACTTATGATAACATTCAGAGTATTAACTCTTATAGATATTATAGACAGAGATAAAAAACAAACTCTTATAGTATCACTGGATATCGAAAAAGCCTTTGATGCATTAAACTGAGAGTACTTATACAAGGCCTTAGAAATTTTTGATTTTCCCATACTCTTTATCACTTAGATAAAAAATATATACAAAAATAATCTTACTTTATCACTTAGATAAAAAATATATACAAAAATAATCTTACTTATGTAAAACTTGGTCCATTCACTTCAGAAGCCATAGAGATAACCAAAGGTACAAAACAGTGCTGTCCCATGTCCCCAATTCCATTTGCATTAGCCATGGAAATATTTGCTTCCTCGATACGTAGTAACTCTAAAATAAAAGGCATGGACATTTATGGCCAATTTAACTCCAAGATTATGTTATTTGCAGATGATATACTTCTCACCTTATCTGTTTCAAAAGATTCCTTAACTGAATTAGAAGCACAAGTCGAGAAATTCTATTCAAGCTCAGGTCTTTCTTTTAATAAAATAAAATCTAAAGATATGATTCTGAACAAAAATTATTTTCATTTACCAAACACCAATTATATAATAGGTAAACAAGTCTCTACAATAAATTATCTAGGAATTACCCTATGTGAAAGTGTAGAAAAAACACTAACTACAAATTAAGTAATCACAAGCATTCTAAAAACCCATATTGCAAAATGGAATACAATATATCTGAAATTTGAAGATAGAGTGCAATTAATAAAAATTATATTACTTCCTAAAATAATATATATAGCTCAAGCTATTCCTATGATACCAAATAAACAAATTCTATAAAAGATAAACATAATTTTATTAAAATTTCTCTGGTTTCCTAACAGGAACAGAATAGCTTATACACATCATGTTAGACCTTAGGAAAAAGGAGGGATTCATTTCCCAGATATAGAATCATACATCAAGGCCTCATCCTTTAGAACACTTATAAACTGGACCCAAATTACTCTTCCAATTGGAAAACTCTTCACATCACTATATTCTTTAATGAAAATAATATAACAAAAACCTCAAACAATCCAAATAATAAAATGTGGCAAATTCTAATTATTAATCTCTAATATAATATACGCAAACCAACTAATTTAATCTATATAAACTGTATCTATAACTCCCTTAGAAAACCTATAAACATCAATACAGATATAAAATTGTGGATAGAATTATTGATACCATTCACTTCTACAAAAAACTTCACTAACAAGATGGATAATAATATTTTCACCAATTGGGAGACAAAAAATGTATTTGTTGGCAGCAGTGTATAAACAACCAAAAAGTATTAGATTTTCAACACATATTAAATACATATGACATCTCAAACAATGATTGGCTAGTATTGCAAAGTGTAATATCTCATGCACAAGATCTATGCAGAATAATTAATAATTCCTTATTCAAAGCAACTCCCAAAATAACAAAACTAATGTTTGAAATTTACAACAATCATAACCTGACAAATATAACTTCAAAACTTTATAAAATATTAATGAATTATAAAGTTAAAATTCATCAAAATCATTGGAATTTCGTTAAAAAGGGTCACTCAATAAATGTATCAATGTAATCTAAAACTAACTTATTATAGTCCATAAAATTAACATCTAATTCAGAATTTTGGAAGATATATGCATGGAAGTTTCTGCATAGATCATTTCTGACACTTAGCAAACTAGCCAAGTTTAACTCTACCAAAGAAGTTATATGCTGGAAATGTTTTAAAAAGTGTTGGATACATACACAATATGATTGTATAAAACTTAAAAAAATATTGTGAAGAAATAAGTAAATTCTTTAAGCTACATTCACAGTTGCATTTATATTAACAAAATCTTTAATCTTATTAAATGTTAATGAAAAAATAGAAATGGACAACAATGATTTATATCTATTATGGACTGTGTTAGCTGCAGCAAGGAAATGCATTACAAGAAAATGGAAATCATCATCTGAACCAACAGTTGAAGAAATGTTGTGTCTCCTGAAACAAACAGCTTTGATGGAAACCAAGATCAAGGAACTGAGAATAACACCAAAAGTTTGGAGTAAGAATCCCTGGAATAAGATTTTATCTCTAATTGACATTTTAAAATTAATTTCAACAGACATTTAATGACAAGGAAAAAAGAGGAAGAAACTGGTTTTCATTTTATGCAAAAATGTTCACACTTTGATTTGTTTTTTATAATTTAATTTATTCAGGTCAAATGTAAATAATGTACATAGTTTACTACTTATGTTTCTACTGTTATATATAATTGATCCTGTCCTACATGCTACTTGATCATTGAAGTTGTCTATATATTGTGAAACTGCAATTTTGTGTCAGAAAAATCTTGCCATACACAGGTGTGTGTGTGTGTGTGTGTGTGTGTGTGTGTGTGTGTGTGTGTGTGTGTATAATTATATGTATCTCTATAAATAAATGTATGTATGGATAGATTTTGCAGTTAATGAAATACAACCTTGGTCTGACAAAGCTGTAATACTGCAAGAGTTGGAGAATGTACTCAGGTGAAGATCAAACCTGTGAAATCCCAGGACTGTTGTGGCCTGGATAACAACTCAAGTCATCTGATTTTTAATTTTAGTAAATTCCTTACTATATATGTCATTAATAAAGGATATACTTTAACATAGCAACTATTACAACGTAAGACACAAGTATGGTTTACTCACTAATCTCATTAGGTGGGAGTCTGACACAAATTGTAAAGGTCACGTGACACTGAAAATAGTGTCAGAGAACAACATGTCCTGCATTCATTGTGTGACACAGAGGCTGTTACATAGTATGTGAAGATGGGTTGAGTTTATTGATGTAATATGGTAATATACAGAGCTGTTGTTTTCTCTTTTTTTTAATAAACTACTACACATTGAGTACTTACTTAAATACCAATGTTGTCAAGAAACTTTAAATAACACATTGAAGTCTCCTTAGAGTATCTTTATTATATCCACCTTTTAAAAGGATTCCATTTGTTGTGTTGTTCTTGTTCAGATTTATACTCTAGAAAACATTGTTTGCAACAGTGGTTTCACCACAACAGTGTATATTTTTATGTTTCTTAATATGTGGCCCGCTGCATGGTGATTTCTTGAATTTACAGCATCATTATATAAATTGCACAATTTCATATAATAAATATGATATTACAACTTGAAATATTAATTCAAAAACTTGCTGGTATATCACATACAATCATACCTAAATATTCAGTGGAATCCTACAAAACTTTGATCATTAATGCTAAAGGCTACCTCCAGCAGTCTGTGAAAATAGGTCCCTGAACCTTTTCCCTAAGGTTGATTATCCACTGTTTTGTTTCACATGGTGCAGTGTATAACAATTACATAACATTTTCAGAACCATGTGAAAAAAAAAATAAAGCTTTGTTTGACCTTGGTAACCTGGCATTTCAGGATCTTTAAAGGAAGGAACTTGCAATCGCATATGGTCTACTTAAGTGCTTAAATAAATTAATGTGATGAATTCCAGTGGATAATTTTCTGCACAGAAAACATATTTTGCATTCTTATTCACAGCTTGTGCGCTTGTTAGTCAAGTATATACATAAAAAGATAAAGTTAACTGCATTAATTTACCTTTAGCAAGCACTGGTAAACTAAACATAACACCACACTGAAGTTCAAATTTACCATCCCGGTAACCATCTGTTATTCATATCTTTCAACCTCTTACAGCAAGAAATCTTGACAAAGTCTAAAATAATAATGGGACAAAAGCTCAAAAGCAGGGACATGTTTTAAATATTGCTCTCATAAAGTTTGAAAGTTGCTAGAATAACAGGATTTATATTAGCATGCATTTTCTGAAGTGTAAAATTCAAATGTATGTCATTATTTAGTGACTTCATTCCTCAAAGATTGTCAGAAAAACACAAACTTTTATGAGGAAAAGACCAAAAACATGAGGAAAATATCCCAACATTCTATGAAAATCTGGAAATTTGAGAGGTATGTCATTCTTTGGTGCTTTCTGTCACCATGATTTTAACTGAAAGAACATGTTCTTCCAAAGAAGTATTTCAGGCACTTGTGGCTGCAATATTTAATTTAATTTATTTATTTAACATTTGGTAACTGGGAAAGTCCAACTTGAAACCAAGCCAGTATTCAGCAGAGGCCCAGGGAGATACACTCCAGATGCTTGTCTTTGTAATGTGGGTAGAAACTGGAGCACCCGGAAGAAACACACATAAATGAAGGGAGGACATGTATACTCTGCACAGATGGCACCCCAGCCAAGAATTAAACTGGAAAAACTCTTGCCGTGAGGCAACAATGCTACTGCTGCACCACTGTGCCATCCAAATTATTAATTGTAACATTAAAATATCAAATTAATGCATTTTATTTAAAGTATAAACTGCTAATTCAAACACTGCCATTGAATCTACCTGAATATGTATTAATAATTTCTTGAGTTTATAGTCTCTTGGTTGCCTAATCAGAACCTGGAACAATTTTCCATATTATATTAAGTGAATTCTTTAGTTATAATGGTGCCAAAGTTATAGCCCCTCACAGTTATTTCATCCAGTTTTTTATGAAGGAATACAGCCAGGTGAAAAAAAATGAACATTGCTGCATTCTGTGCTTAAGGGTGTCATTTCATCTAAAAAGACATTTGTAGGCAGATCTGACTTGAATTTTTTATTCATTTTATTCTTTGTCTTAGCTGACTGTATAATTTTTCATGCTATTAAGTGTCCTTTAGTTTAGCATCTTAACTGCTATATTTATTTGGAATTGCATATAAATGTACTTTGCTTTATTGGTCGATGTTTGATCCTTTGGGGTGTGTGTTATGGCTGAAAAGGTTCAAATGACTTACTTGGTTATCAAATAGACATAATAAAGTAAATAAATTACATTTATTAAGTTCTTGAAGTCCACTAGACTTTATAATCAGATTAGTGAGCTGAAATCCTTTAAGATCAAAGATAGAATGAGGGTCAATATATTATAAATAAGGTTTAATATAAGAATTTTCTGTCTTTCAGTGGAAAGAACTCCCTTAGTATACAGGTCATCAGATTATGTATTATTATTCCTCTTTCTTGACTATAGAGTTTTTGAACAATTGAAATGCATCAGTTTGGTTATGTAATATGGTACAAAGCAGGTTTTAAGATCAGAAGCTAATAACACATTTGTTTTTGATATACTGTAATGCTTTCTAGTAGACTCATATATTAAGAATAGGAACTGGATCAATGTCTTGTATCATTTTGACTGACCATCTGAGTTTCCCTGCAGAGCAGCTTTGTTTGTGGGTACCTGACAAACAAATACCTGGCTGCATCAGTAAGATGAACGATAACTTGCATGGACACAACTAATAATGTTTAGACAACCATTTACTTATATGCAACCTCTTTTATTACATTTGGTGTAGTTTGTGCAGTTTTTTTAACACATGATCACTGCTGGCAACTTTCCCTTATATCTTACGAATGAGGGTAGTAATTGTGCTATTAAAATGTTTTTTTTTTCTATTTTCAGATTATACATCTTTTTCCCAGGCCACATTGGACTAGCACAATTACAATCAGCCAGCTTGTTGTTTCCAAAATTGTATTTTGTTCAGTTTTAAATATATAATACATTTCTGGTTATTGTGTGGTGTTAGCTCTATCTCTACTCAATGGTCCAGTAGTGTCACAAAGTTCATGTCTTTATCTGTTTGGTTGTTGTGGACTCGCATTGATATTAAGACAGTTTGTTTGCTAATCTTCTTTTTCAAAGTCCAGAAAACATTCATTCATGTATACTTCACAGATATTCTCAGTTTGAATTGTTACAATGCTGCTACTGTGAGCTATCTGTCACAGAAATCATTGCTGTCACTTGGAATGTTAAGGAGTTGGGAGACCCTACCATATGCAGCATCATTTCTCAGCAATTTAAAAGATGGAAGGTAAATTATGTATTCTTGGAAGATATTAACTTATGAAACAAGGGAGTTGTAGGTCTATCAAAGATACGGCGTATAAAACTGCCAGATGTACTCACACAGCTATAAAAGGCATACCTAGCTTTCAATGTCTTTGTAAAGAAACAGGGACAAAGACAAAAACAACGGGAAAAAAGGCCCAAAGCAAGTTTTTTTTTATATTAAATATTACTGTAATTCATGTCACTACAACCATAGGTGCTACTAGAAAACTGTAGATGCAAACTATTTCACACACAGTTATCTTTACAGACATTGTGTTCATTTGATTCTAGGTCTTATTTTATAAAGCACAATAAACACAATAAATATTAAGTTTTGCAATGTTGTATAAACATCTTTCAATATTTCAGTAATCATTCAATCAATACACAAACTGCCAGCAACATTTTCTTCATTCAGCTGTGAGCTTTCCTATGAGGCTAAACAGTTAGAAAAATGTGAACATTACTGCAATACAAATCAGTAACATACAAACAATATTTAATATTTCTTTACCTGCACTAAACAGATGTCAAATATAAATACATTTGTGTTTGGCATCATATGAGGTTTAAGAAGAAATCTACTAATACCTTGTACATAGCACGGCTCTGGAATTATTAACACAAATATCAATAAAGCAATAACCGACGACGTGGTGTGATATATTGACGATTTACCCATGGCTGGTGTGGTTTAATCACGAGGGCAAAGCCCGAGTGATTAAATAAAGCCAACCATGGGTAAATTTCAATATACAACAACCACAGAGTCAGTTATTGCTATTATACAATGACATTATTTAAGAAAAAAATACTTACTTTTCTTAAATAATGTCTTTGTATAACGGCACATTACTGTTCTTCCGCTGGTTGTGGTATACTGCTGCCTTGTTTTGATGTACTGAGCATGAGTATGGGACTTCCGTCCCATGCATACCCAGTACATCAATGCTTTGAAATGGAAGCAATGGAGAAAAGAAAGTCTCCATTGCTTCATCTTTTTTTTTTTTAATGTTTTGAGGACTTTATACCAACGGAAAAAAGAACAGGGGACTGGATTTTTTTCCATTTGTATATTGTGGGATTTACAACGTGCAAGCTGACCAATCAGCGTGCTTGTTTTGGAATATTAATGGGGGGGTCATTGTATAATAAGCAACAGTTGATGATTGGAGGCATCAGTAGGATGTAAGTATAGAAACACCAGCAGGTATCATGAGTCTGTAATGACTTAAGCAAGTACCACAGTCATTATGGTCCTATAAGGCTTCATTATGTTTGCTTCTCCCATATGGCATTTTCCAGTGGTTTCTCTATCTTCTGCCTTCAATCAGTTCATAGTATCATAGGATCATAGGAGGTTACTAGGCTAATGGCCCCAGGGGCATTACAAGCCTAGCCAATTCAACCTGTATTCCCAAGGGTGTCTCATTAAACTGACACTAAAATCAGCACCTACTGCCCCTGACCAAGAGGGACACTGGTGGAACCCCCTGGTGAGTTTCCAGTTACCAATCCAATTGTCCAAATTACCCTTAAATAGAGCAAATGAGGGGCTTTGTTTAGCATGAATAGGAAATTTGTTCCAAAAGTGGGTCAACCTCTGTGAGACAAATCTGCCTCTCCAGCAAGTTCTGTTGATATCACATATCAGTTTAAGCTCCTTTGAGCAAATGACCCATGTGTCATTTGACTTGCAAATGTGCAGCATTTGCATTAAAGCTGGGGTAAAGATTGCTCTGTATGCAAAGCACAGGTCATCTCTGAGCAATCTGTACAACACAGAGTAAAGTGACAATAATTTCAATCTGTCCGCATAAGACAGATCTTGAAGACCATGATTTTTTTTGTAATGAACTTTTATTGTCACCCCAATTGCTGCAGGTGTTTGGAAAGGAACAGACCAAAATGAGCATGTATGCTATTATTGTCCTGATGAAGGAAGAGTACATGGGGGTTATAACCTATGTTTTCTGAAGGCGATGCCCTTACTTATGAGATAAGCAATATAAAATGCCATTCTTACCACTGTGTAGACTTGGTGATTGAAGTTAAAGTTGCTGTCAACCTGTGTGCCCAGATCTCTCACCACTGACTGTGTGCTTAGAGTATTGCTATTGATGTAGTAGTTTCCTCCTGGAACATCATCATTGTTGAAGGAGATGATAATGCATTTTTTTTGCATTAAGTTTAAGACCATGACTTTGGCATGGGTCATTAGTCTGCATAAGACCGTCTTGCAGGATGTTGACATCACTAGGGGTTCGATAATCTCTTCCAGTTTGCAATCATCAGCACAGTTTGTCAGCCACTGTTCTTTAGTTTTAGACTATTCTTCAGAGAAGTAGATTCCTAAAAGTAGGGGTCCCAGAACCAATCCATGTGGAACACCACTGGCTATGGGTTTGCTGGAGGAGGTAGAGTCCCCTATTTTGACCGTATGAGTTCTAAAAGTGAGCCAGTTTGCAACCCACCTGACAATATATGGGTTGGTACCCAGCTGGGTGAGTTTATCAATGATGCCTGAGGGTGGTATTGTGTCAAAGCCCTTGGCTAAGTCTAGGTAAGCCATATACACATATTTGCCCTTGTCTAGGGCTTTGGTGAGTGTCAAGAAGATCTCCACCTAGTTTAACAGGCATGATCTGCCCTTGAGAAAGCCAAAGAGGGTGGGGTCAAGCATTTGGAGATTTCCTATATGTATGTTTATAAGGTCCATGTTGATTCATTCAATGGCCTTGCGATAATGCTGGTCAGGCTAATGGGTCTATAGATCCCGGGGTCCATGGATGCACCCTCTTTTTGCAAAGGAATGACAACAGCTGTTTTCTGTTGCACTGGAATGAAGCCAATTCTTAGGCTGTGATTGGAAAGCATGCCCAATGGCAATGCTAATTCCTGTTTTAACCCTTGTAGAACACACCCCAGGATGTTGTTTGGTCTCATGCAGGCTGTGTTCTTGACCTTAGAGAGGGCATTTATTACCTGCTCCTTGGATATATGAGGTGGGGACAGGTGTTAGGGATGCTTTGGGGTATATGTTGCGGGGACAGGGGAGTAAAGTTTTCATGGAACCTGTCAGCCAGCAGGTTTGCTATAGCCACAGGTTCTATATATTTAGTACCATTAGCTATGAGTTCAGCACAAATCTGGGCCTTACCTCTGAGGTTATGCATGTAACTAAAGAACGCCTTGTGGCTATCTGTAATTAGGGAAGCTAATCTGGATTCATAGTTAGCTTTGGAGGACTTCACTAGGAGTCTTATTTGCTTATTTAAGTTGAGGAGGGAATGTTTCCAGTTTTGATACCATTCCTTCCTACTCTTAGACAGAAATTTCTTTAGCCCATTGTATAGCCTATTAATGGCAGTTGTCCAACAGGAAAATTTGTTTTTCCTTGAAGATCTTGCTTTGGTTCTATCAGGTATGGCAGAGTCAATACAATTGTACAGGTGCTTGCATAAATCTTTGGTGTAGAGCTCAGCAAAGGTGTCTATTCTATCAGTGGGGAGAGGTGCTGTGAAGCTATTTATAACATCACATAAAAGGTTGTAATTGGCCTTGGAAAAGTTTTTTAGTCTAGTTGTTCTAAGGTGGGGGGGGGGGTTTGTGCTATAGTTACTTCTAGCGAGCCTGATCTCTGATCAGATCTCACCATGGATGGGGTTGTGCAGCAGTACCCCATGTTGGTGAGCACCAGGCCCAGGATGTTTGAGACCCTTGTGGGTGTGTCAACCAGCTGGTCATGGGCATTGGAGTTACCAAAGTCCAGGATACTTTGGACAAGTGAGTTACAAATGTATAATTTGCCCAGTCTATGGATGGGTAATTAAAGTCACCCAAAACCAGAGTGTTTGTTTGTATCTTGATTGACTCAAGTAGATCAAAGTAGGCTGAGTGGATGTCCTGATTCATGGAGAGGGTCCTAAAGCTGGCAATGCCTGATGAGGGATCTTACCTACAGTCAATTGCACCTGAAGTAATTCAAGGGAATCATGCTGTTTAACCAGTCTAGAGGTGTATTTATATTTAAGGAATAGTGATACACCACCTCCTTTAGTTCTCTTGCCTTCAGTTTGTGGTCTGAACATGTGGAAGGAAATGTAACCTGGTTTAGATGGGGTGCTCTACACAGCCTTAAACCAGGTCCCAGTGACAGTACAAATGTCAGCATCTTCCAGGGTGAGGACTGCTTCCTGTGAGTGCAGTTTCTGGTTTAGACTCCTTGCATTTAGCAGCATAACCTTGAGTTTTTTAGAGTATATTTTTATATCGAAAATATTGTTCTTATAACATTGCCTAAAAAAGGCACTATAGGGATGGCAAGAGCCTTAGCCAGTAGCCAAAATTCCAGGAGTGACAGATGAAGACCATCTCTGGCAAAGCATCGAGGTCTGTCGACCATGTCTAAGCCAATTGGTGAAGTCAATCATTTTTGTTTGTATTGTGGTATCATCCTAGGTGAATGTAAAATACTGCTTAAGGCTAGGGACAGACCTGCCTGAGACACAAAATCAGAGAGCTCAGTCATTTCTCTCTTCATATAGTCCAATGAGGTATGTCTCAAGTTGTTCACACCAACATGGACTATGACAGAGTCATAACAGTGCCTGTTGTTGAGTGACATAAGTGTGTGTGTGATGTGGTGGATCCAGGCACCTGACAGACAGCTGACCGTGACCTAGGGTATACCTCATTAGGTCACATGATCCATTTGCTCTGATGGAATGGAAGTCAGATATTCTCAGGTAAGAGTCTATTTCCCATTCATTCCTTTTGAGGAATCTTCATCAACTCTAAGTTCCCTGACATGATTTAGATGATTGTGAGCCAAAAGCTTGCTGGTTCTGGGGGTCTCCTATCCTATACCCTTGAGAACACCTCTTCCCCACTTCAGAGACTCTGACAAATCTGCAGTCAGTAACTCCATGCCTTCACACATCAATTGCCTCTTAGCTGCATAGTGAAAATGCACTAATGGCATCATAGACCCAGTCAGAACAGATGTCTAATATTGTCATATAATTCTTGGTAATTTTAATGGCCCTGATTCATTAGCAAATATGCTGTACGTGAATATGGAATAGGTGGATGTACATATGAATATAAATGTAGAAAGAGACTTTAACATGATGCAAGCCTTGTACTTGGATATACCTCATTAGGTCACATGATATGTCATAATGTGCATCATGCTTTGTAAGTGGTCGTATAAATCATGGCTAGAAAGAGCCATGAGGTGCATTCCATCCTGTAGAATGAGACTACATTTACTTGGCTCCTTTCTTAGGACAGAGTTTGTGAGTATTATACTGGCTACTTAGCACTGGTTTGGTGCAGACTGTGATTGCAACATAAATTGTTTCTTCTTCTTTATCTGATAATAGCCTTGCCCTTTATAGAAAGAGACACATAAGTCACTGCACACATTTCACTGTATAAGCTGGATCTATATCTGTTGAAATCAGTAAAACATAGTAATCTCCTCCATTGCAGTGTTACAGATTATTGAAGCAGAGAGGTGGAACACTACAATAAATAACTTACTGCTTCATCGTGTCACAAAATTTCATAGTAGAAAGACTATGGACATTACATATGAAATGGTGCTGCTGCACATTCTTTGCTTTTAGTTTTACTTTGGCAGGACTTGGGGATGTGGGAAAATCAGAGTTACTTTTTTTCACATTTTTTCCTTTTATCTGAATTTCTGCAGTGTTGGTGGCCATATATAAAATATATATAGGTGCCTTTTATTTGACTGAAAACTAAAAATATTGAAAGTCTAAATGTTGAAAATATTTCACTGTCATACAATCCTTGAGTTGGTGTGTGTGTATATATATATATATATATATATATATATATATATGGTATTTATACTGTATTTCCCCGAAAATAAGATTGGGTCTTATACTCTTTCTCCCACCGAAATACGCATTAGGGCTTATTATCAGGGGACACCTTATTTACCCCCCCCCCATACAACACTCTACATGTATTCATTTATTCATGTACAAAAATAGACATTTATTCATGTACACAAATTGACATTTATTTGGTACTTTTCTGTTATTGGGCAACAGTTCTAAGTAATGCATTAACAGTTGTTTGAGAATTCTACATAAGCAGTGCAACAAACATTTCAACTTCGGACTATCTGCACCTTGGCTTTCACAGTGCAATATTTCATGCTTAACAGAAAGTGCAGAAAAATCTCAATTCATGTGCATTGGGAGGAGGGGAATAAAACTGAAAGCAGAAGCAATTCATTCTGTTGCCGCAATAATGGAAAAGTTATTCAAATACAATCATGTTATCTTCTTCTGGAACATTGTCATAAGTCTCCAACCCCCGAATTCCAGCCTGAATTTCTTGCGACTCCATTTCTTGTAGAACCATTGGCCCCAATCTGTCATGCCTAGCAAAAGAGCTCTCCAAAAATGAGCACTGCTTGTCCAAGTAGCCTGCTCGCAATGCATTGGAAACACAGCTGTCAGTGATTTTATCCCATGAATTTTTCGCCCAAGTCACAAGTTCTTGCAGGCTAGACTTCACAAAGTTTCCATGCTGATTTCTCTCCATTCTATTTCCAATGTAGTCATTCAGTTCCATGTGTAAATGGTCCTTGAATGGCTTGTTTATTACAATATCAAGAGTCTGGAGATAGGCAGTCATTCCTGCAGGAATCATTATTTGATATATTCTTCTCCGTGCAAGGAATTTCTTCATGTCTTTAGCGCAGTGAGTGCTGGCTAAATCCCGGACTAGCAGACCTCTTTTGCCACCTCGCAAAACAAGTGGCAGCATTACATCGACCCACTTCCTTATAACTGCTTGTATGCACCAGGCTTTTTTGATTTCAAGAATGTAAATGCCTGAAACATGTTCAATCTTATCTTTCTTGGCCTTACTAATGATTAGAAGTGGGGTTTTCTTTCCATCTAGATTAATTGCCAAAATACAGGTAACACGTGCACTCTCGTAACCAGTGGAGGGAATGTAGATTGATAAGCATCCCTCTGATCAATTGTTGTTATAGATGCTTGGCCCATAAGCACTGCAGTTTCATCCATAGCAATCATGTTGGAGAGTAGGTATTTAGAAAAGTCGATGCCATCAACAATGGACTTGAATGGAAGTGCACATTTAATAACTTCAGTATCTTCCAGCTTGAACATTGTTGTTGATCTTCTTAGAGACACTTCATATCACTGAAGGAAGCCATCCAGCCAATGTTGTGATGCTTTGAATTCTTCTGGGGATATTTCTAACTATGGTGCCATTGCAAGGGCAAATGCTTGAATATTAGCCCTGTGCACAACCAAAGCCTTTGCTCTCCTGTTAGCAATCCATTCACAGATGATGTCTTCCAGCTCAGGAAATAATGGTTGCCGATCTGATCCACACTTGCACTTCCTAGCATTTCCCTCATCGGCTTGTTGACTCAGGTTATCATACGTTGTATGCCATTTTCAAACCAGAGATCTAACTTCTTCTCTTTACAGAAAGCCATCAGATTCTTTCCCCAGGAGTCCTACATGATTCCTTTCTTGTACTCGACAGAATAGCTCTTTCTTTTTGCACTCATCTTTTCTGGGCGGGGTTAATTGAAGACTTATGAGACCGGACTGGCAACACAAAATGGCGACGGTTAAGAAGATACAACCACAGCCGTTCGTTATTAAGTGCATGTACTTTACAAGCGTTGTCTGTACTTTGACCAGTCAAAGTACACCTGCCAGTGTTTATGGGCCAGGGATCTCAACCATCAAGTGTGAGTGATGATTAGGATTACAGTAAGAATCGTGGAGGACTCCCAGGGAAAGAATCTTATGACTTTCTGCAAATGGTCTGAAAATGGTGAGCAGAGTATGATAACTTCAGTAAATGGGTGTCAGTAATATTATTTTATAATTCAACACGTCTATCATGTGTTGTTGATGATCTTAACTGGGGCTTATTTTTGGGGTAGGGCTTATATCATAACCACCCTGGAAAACCATGCTAGACCTTATTGTCTGGTTAGGTCTTATTTGCGAAGAAATATGGTATATATGCAAAATTAGAAGGGGGTGTGCATTGTCCACTCTCTCCAGATGAGGAGTCTCCTACATTAAAAAGGTTTTAATATTTCTGAGTGGTAAATATTTTGACATAATGGCAAAACACCATACCCAACACGCTAGTAATAGGAGACTCTACAGTAAGACAAACAGATGTTCCACTCACCAGGCTGAACAAGGAGAAGGTTACTGTCAGCTGCCTGTCGGGTGCTAGGATCCGCCACATAACACAGGCACTTAGGTCACTCCAGAACAAGTACAAGTATGACGCTGCCATTGTACATGTTGGTGTGAATGATCTAAGACGTACCTCCCTGAACTACATGAAAAGAGACATTGAGGAGCTCTCTGACCATGTAGCCCAAGCTGGTATGACCCTGACCTTGAGTAGCATACAACCTTCACCTAGAATGATACCACAATACAAAGACAAAATTATCAATTTCAACAATTGGCTAAGCTTCTGGTGTCATTCTAAGGGGATCCAGTGTCTGCCTGCCTGGGATGACATGATAGACAAGCCTCGCTGTTTCACCAGAGATGGTTTGCCCCTGTCACCCCTAGGCTTTCGAATACTGGCCAAGGCTCTTGCTGTCCCCATAGTGCCTTTTTTAGGCAAGGCTCAAAGGATAAGCCAACCACCGTAACCAGCACAGGTAACCAAAAAACTAAGGGTAATGCTACTCAACGCCAGAAGTCTCAACCTCAAAATGCATGCACTCGAGGCACTCCTCAGTATGGAGAAAATCAATGTTTGTGCAGTGACAGAAACCTGGTTCAAGGCTCCAGAGAGCATTCCTGCATTACCAGGTTACAATTCATATCATACCTTCCGGCCTCAGTTACCGGATCGCAGTACAAAGGGCGGAGGTGTATCCATATTCATCAAGAATACCCACATCTCCAGGTTAGTGGCGCAGTATGATGCCCCAGTCATCATCCATGCGCAACTATCAGCAGGCAAGACCACATTTCAAGTTGTAGCCTGTTATAGATCGCCCACCATGTCCCAAGATGCTCACTCAGCATTCCTTGAGGCATTGGAAAATATAAAGGTCCTACCCAACACCATAATTTTGTGTGATTTCAACTACCCTGGTATAGACTGGGTGAACTACCAAAGTTCTAACTCCTATGCCCAGCGGTTCATAGAATTTATAAATTCAAATGCCCTTGAACAACTGGTATGCTCTCCCACTAGAGGGGACAACATATTGGATTTAGTCATCACAAATATGGGTGCCCATTGTACCACACCCATTATCATTCCCTCTCTGGTTAGATCAGACCACAAACTGATAACCTTGGATGTCCTCACCCCTCCACCTCCCCCAATCAAAGAAACCATTGTAAAAAAACCTTTCCAAAGCAAACTTCAAACTACTTGTGTCAGAAGTGGAAAGCTTCACTATTCCCTTGCAGAAGGATAATGATATCCAGGATGCAGAATCCTACACCAAGGCACTTTATATACATCTTCAGGATTGCATGGACCGTGCTATTCCAAATAAAACCAAGACTCCTTCCTCAAGCAAGAATAAACCAGTCTGGTAGACCCCGACCATAAGCAAACTATACAATAAAAGGAGGAGACTTATACAAAAAAAGGCCAAATCTCAAGTAGAAAAATCATACCTTATCAGCATTAGTAAGAAACTGAGGGCCCTCATCAAGTCAACTAAAGCCAATTTCGAAAAGAAAGTTGCCAAGGATGCCAAGGAAAACCATAAGGCCTTCTATGGTTATGTCAAAAACCTAAATGGCAATGCTCAGGTCTGTTCTGAGCTAGTACAAAATGGAATAAAATACACTGACCCCACTGACATTGCCAACATCTTGGCTGATAGGTTAAGTGCAAACCTCCCCCCCCCACCACCACCTTCAGGGCCTATTACTATTCTAGGAGATCGTGTAACTCCAATTATTACTGATACGTTGGTTAATAAGGCTCTATCTAAAGCTAAAAACACTGCCTCCATGGAACCAGATGGTGTCCCAGGCTGTGTTATACGCAAGCTCCAAAATGAGTTAACCCCGCATCTGAATACCCTGTTCAGTCTCAGCCTCTTGACAGGATATGTGCCCATAGAATGGCACACAGCAACGGTGGCTCCACTGCACAAGGGTTGGCCCACAACCAACCCTAGGAACTACCGACCAATAAGCCTGACCAGTCTGATCTGTAAGGCAATGGAGGGAATCATTATGGAACTCATAAATGGAGAGATTGGGAACCTCCAAACACTTGACCCCACACAGTTCGGCTTCGTCAAGGGCAGATCATGCCTCCTGAACTTGGTGGACTTCTTTGAGACAGTTACTCAGGCTATAGATAAGGGAAAGGAGGTACACACAGCTTGCCTTGACCTTGCTAAAGCATTTGACACCATTCCCCATTCGGGTATTATTGATAAACTCACCAACCTGGGCATAAACCCTTACGTCACAAGATGGATTGCAAACTGGCTCTCAGACAGATCCCACAAAGTAAGAGTAGCAGAATCTATGTCTGAATCCAGATAAGTAATGAGCGGTGTGCCTCAGGGCTCTGTTCTTTGGTCCCTCCTGTTTGGCGTATACTTCTCAGAAGTACAGGCAAGCACTGAAGGGCTGTGGCTGACCAAGTTTGTGGACGACTGCAAACTGGGTGCTATAATAGAGTCTCCGGCAACATGGATATCCTCCAGAAGGGCCTTAATGAGACTGATGCATGGTGTCAAAGCCATAGTTTCAAGCTAAATGTAAAAATTGTATAGTAATCCCCTTTGGAAAAAACAGAGTACCCGTGAACTACCACAAAGGAGGTAACCCCCTGAAATCTGAAGAAGTAATAAGGGATCTAGGGACCCAAGTAGATAGTCAGCGTTCCTTTGTTAATCAAGTTGCCAAGGTGGTTAGAAAATCCTTCTATGTGACCCATCTGATCACAAAAGGGTTCGCGTCAAGATCTAAGGATGTAGTGGTGCCCCTCTACTCTTCCCTCATCAGACCCATTATTAAGTACAATACACTAATTGGAATGTACCTGGCTAGGCATCTCTAGCAGCTGGAGAGACCACAGAGGTACCTCACTAAGAGGATTACTGGCCTCAAACAGTTGCCCTATGCAGCACGATTGAAAAAACTAAGGCTTTTCTCTGTTGCATACCACCTTCTCAGAGGCGATCTCTGTCTAACATACAGAGCCATGTCCAACCCAGAACTGTTGAACATGCTCCATCTTAGCAAAACAAAATCTACTTGAGCTACATGCTCTAGGGATATAAACCTCAGCACAACAATGAATAGAACATGCTGGAGGGATAGATTCCCTTCGCAAAGGCTTCCCTTGCTATGGAACAAGGTCCCGATCTACATAAGACAGAGCCCCTCACTATTACTCTTCAAGAGGAACCTTGACAAGTGGATGGGTAACAGAAAGTTCACACCAGGGATCATACCAACAGCTCTGCTAGATAGGGGCCAAGGGTACTAGCTGCTAGATCTAGGGCCTAGGGAACTAACCAAAGGGGCAGTGAATACTGCACAATGTGGCTGGGCTAATATATGCCTTCGGGCAGATAGCCCAGTACCTACCTATGAACCTATAATATCTATCTCTCTTTCTCTCTCTCTCTCTCTCTATATATATATATATATATATATATATATATATATATATATATATATACACACACACACACACACACACACACACACACACACACACACACACACACACACTCACACACACACACACACATCTAATTAGAGGGAGAGTCCGATTCAGCATTATGTTGATGTGGTTAATGTCAACACAGTAATGTTGAATCACTTCTGCATAAGCTGCAAATTACTTATTGGTGAGTACAATACAACAAGCATATAAATATTGGGTATATCTTGTAAATTGGGTATATATCATATACTGTTGTATTGGGTTATGGGGGGTCTTCTATTCAAGGCTTGTCCCCCTGTAAAGACAGCATTAAAGCAGAACAGTGATATTCCACTTTTGCTGTTCTCTTGTATTTTCTGAATTTGTTTCCATAACTTTATGTCTCAAGTTTTATAAGGCTTGAGATTAGAATATGGAGCCACAGAGGTTAGCTGTTTTAAACCCAGTCACACCATTCATCTTTTTACTCTCCATCTTCTCTTTCTTTTGGGAACTATTTTTTATTACATATATCTTTAAGGTTAAATAACCCCTATCCTCACTGTAATTTGAATCTCACTCCCTTTTTTCATTCCTCAGCCTCCATACATTACAGGTTTATGCTTTCTCTTTCTTTCTTTCTTTCTTTCTTTCTTTCTTTCTTTCTTTCTTTCTTTCTTTCTTTCTCTCTCTCTTTTTCTTTCTTTCTTTCTTTCTTTTTCTCTCTTTCTCTTTCTCTTTTTCTCTCTCTTTCTCTCTTTTTCTTTTAAAAGTGATTATTTTTTGGCTCTACTGACTCATTGCTCTTGGAATAAAGTAGTTAAGAAAAGAAAGAGAAAGGAGAGTAAGAAGACAGGTGGTAGATAATTACAAGGTGTGTGGACTGGGGACAGCTAACCTGTGCTGGTATATTTTTTATTATGTTTCAACCAACTGGTACTTAATCCTGAATCTCTTTTTCTTAAATTGGATATCATTACCATTTTGCTGACCCTCTTAGACTGCATTGTTTTATATCTCCTTTTTTAATGATGTTTTTAGTTATTTATTTATTTGACGTTTGTTTACCAGGAAAGTCTGACTGAAACTAGAAAGGGCCCATTTTCAGTGGAGGCTCATGGATAAAAGCTCCACAATCACAATATTTCAGAAATCATATACAAGTATTTTCAATCACTAAGTATCATGTTACTTTACAAAACCACCAGTGCAGATATTTTAAATCACAAAGTATCATGTTACACTACAAAACATAAAAGTGAAAAAAATGTCGTAATGAGAAAAACAGAGCATGTGTTTCATAGTGGAGTGCAATGAAAAATAATACCATGATTTGATGAGAATATGTGAGGAAAAATTCAATAGTCATATTATTTGTTACATAAATTAGTATGTGGTAAATGAGACCTGAGACAATTCTAATAAGATATTTAAAGATATATCAGAGATTACATGATTAGAGACACTGAGGTGAAACTGAGTGAAGTCTTAGTATGAGAGAGGTGTTCATATTATGGTTATAGAAGGAAGGATGTAGAGAAGGAGATTATAAGGAGACTGTAGGGTAGGGTGTCATCAAGTGTCCTTAGGTGAGTACTGACGAAAGAGATAGAGGAAAAGTATGCAGAGATGAATTAAATAAGGTAAGGTAGTGGGGAAAACAAAAAGGAGTGGAGAAGGGGGTTGGAGAGGATTGTGAAGTGTGATCTAGGTTGAAGGGGGTGACTGAAGTATAGCAAGTAAGTTCACCCAGGACTGGCACAGGAGCAGGTCCAAGATTTTGCAAGGTATTCTTTTAGGGAGCAGTTAAAGGTGGGTAGGTTAGAAATAGTTCTGGTGGATAGAGTCAAGGAGTTTCATTTTTTTTTTTTTTGTTACTGAGTACAAGTATAGGCTTTATCCATGGGATTTTTTTCATGTTATTTATGGTGAGAAGTTGTTTGTCTTCTGATCTAAGCATTCATTTAGGGAAATATATGTTGATGAAAGGGGTAAGAGCTGGGCAGGCTAATAGTTTGTGTATGACTTTATTTATTGTTATAAGTTGAATATAGGAGAGGTGGAGGAGGAGTTCCATCCAGCTAAGGCTATGCAGAGCTTTGCAGTGATGGATAAAGGAAGATGAATTAGGAGCAAACTTAGCAATTTTGTTGTAGCAGCTTGCAAGTGTGCTTTTTATGGAGGATTGTAAATTAGTTAGAACTGGAGTTGTGTAGATTAGAGAGGCAGAAAGAAGGTTTTGGTTATAGTAATATTTCTGGGTGTGCTCCGAAAATGATTGTTTCTGTATAGCATGCCTAGTTTTTTTATGTGTTTTCTTGTTATTGCTTTGGAGGTGGAGGTTTTTATTATTTGACCTTTAAAAAAAGAACATATATGTAAGGTTAACATCTCTAAAGCACTTCTGACAGATGCATCCTGTTAAGTCAACACAATGCAGAATCCTTACCTTCCAGGTGATAATGCCTGAAGACCATAAAGCCACCCACCTCTAATTCATTGTCTATTGTGCTATTAACATATTCCCTGGAATTTTCAATACGTCTGTAATTAGCCACAGTTCTGTAACCTAATCTTGGAATAATATTGACCATATAATCTCAACTTCTGGTAACATATTTTTTAAATAATATTTATTTTTAGTGTATACAGATTAATGTACTTATTTGGAAAAAGACCCAAATCATTAATCCCAAAGTGCAAGAACAATATTTCAGGACTTCCAATTTCTATGTCAAAATACTTATTAACACAATCAACTTTCTCAACTACATCCCATGGATTTTATGCAAATGTAATGTTTTCTAGTATGCCTAATTTCAGTTGACTGCCACGAGAACTCTTCCAGCCTCTCTTCTAGGCATTAATGCTGGTTAATGTTGACATCTTAGTTACATTTCAAATGATATATTCCCATCCGTGGGCATGTACTCTGGGATGGTTGATAGAACTCATACTGTGAATGTTGTCACAAATATAATATAAACATCTACATGACTGCATTGTCATTTAGTGTTGTCCTTAGGTAAATTTTTAACTACACAATGCCTTGCTGGCATATAAAGTTAATGTGATATTGCATCGTATTTGATCTCATGACAAAGGGAAATGTGAACATCTATAGTCAGTGTATTGACTGTTAAGGTCACTTGACAACTGACATTTCAAAGGTGTAAGTTGAGGTGTGTAATCATGAGTATGTCTGGATATAGACCTACTTCTGACAACCTTGTAACTGTTGCATTTTCAGGTGTTCCTGCAGTGGAGGAAAAATTTGAAGCAAATATGTATTTCTGTGGAAAGGTTTTCAGTGCATTGATTTTTGTAATATAGTCAATGCTAACTGTTACATGCAGAGGCCAAGCTTATTTGCGCGTCCAATGTCAAAGTCTTAGTGCATGCATGATTATTTTTTGGGATTTTGTCACAGGACATGAAGTGCCAGTTCTCTACAGTCATTTCTGTATCATGGCAGTGCTTTATACCAACTGTCATACAAGGAGTAAGGAGCAGTTCTAGAACTGTTAAATTTGTGTGTGATAACCTGTTGTTTTCAATGACATCCTGATGCATTTGTGTTATAGCACATTTCGAGGAAGAGGTGATACAGAGTGTACAGGAGGTGATATTCCCCACAGCATGTATCATTTCAAGGTACACATGGGATTATGAAAATTATATTCCACTGAGGCCATTGTCATATATATTTTGAAAGCTGTGTTGCTATGCGCTTCGTATTTCCCTACTTAATTATCTTTCTAATTTTAGTATCTTGTACAGTTGCACATAGACGTTTTTCACAGTATGCATGTAGAAGTGTGTTTTTAGTATAATCAGTGATACGAGTTCTGCAGGCCACACATACCACACTTGTCTTGTTTAGCAGCTATTTTGCAGGATTCACCTTTCAAATTGCACGTATAGTTCAAATTGAAGTACAAAAACATAAAACATAAAAATTGTACATACGAAGATAAACTATCCCAAATATGGATTCAAACCTTGAAGTGTTTGTACAGTCAGACGACACTTCATCAACACATTGAGCCAGTTACATAATAAATGTCTTTTCTATATTCAGTACTGTCCAAAGTGCTGACTATGGTGTGCCACTGCCAGACTCACTTGTCCAAATGGTGACTACTTCTTTGAGAATGTAAAGTAAAGTTTTTAGTTTTTGCCTTATGAAATGAACTGTCATTCCCTGCAGTGTATTACTGACAGGTCTCTAATATGAAATGTCAACCATTGTAGAAAGGACAAAGTCAAATTTGTTTTTATAAATTAGTGTAATGATTGATTTCTTAAATCTGTGGCCTTATACAAGTACAATATTTACAGTAAGGATCCCTACTTTCAAAGAGACACCCCCATCACTAGACTTGAACCCTGCACCTATGCCATTATTATGAAACAATGACATGATGAAAAGGTAATGCTACCTGCACATTTACAAACAAAGTTAGAGACAGTCAAGCACATGTGCTCTGCTCAGCATTATTGTTCTGACATTTACATTAAGGCTCCACTATACCCATATTATTATTAAACAGTCGTCATTTGTCTTCTCACAGCAGTAGCACAGCTAGGATGGGGCCAAGGTGGCAATTTCCCTGAGTGCAAAGTGTTAAGGGGCATGATCAGATCCATGCAACATTTGGATAGTTCTTTAGTGCATACCAGTTTTTAAAAGCTGGTATGCCATTCACATTTAACCTTGAGTGCTGTAGTGCTCCATTTATGTGTGCATGTTCTAAAGTGTAGCAACTGAGTTTACTATAGTTTAAAAGTAAAAACAGAGATTTTTTTTTAAGTATAACCAGTGAGCTGTAGAGTTCTGTGTGTGATCTAAATGCCAGTAATGGATTGCTACATTATAAAATTAAAATCAGGGTTTTTTTTTTTTTTTTTTTTTTTTTTACATCTGAGGAAGATGGGGCAGAGGCAGGGACCTTAAATGGGAGCTGATTGGCTAACACATTTCAGGACCCCCTAGTACCTGACACCTCTATGACACTGTTTCAAAGGATCCTGGACGAGTGGATAGGGCACTGTAAATTCTTACCGGGGATAGCGCTCACAACCCTCCTGAACATGGACAACCATTACTAAATGCAATCCTGGGTATTGACTAGTGTATCTGTGGTATTACATTGGGATGAAATAGCTAGGCTTGAAATGACCTCCGGGATGATAGTCTAGTAAACTCTTATGATCCTATGATCCTATGATCATTTACTTTTTTTTTTCAACATAGGGGCTATGTGTTTAGCATGCCAGTTGAAGACCTGTTTTTTTTTTTTTTGCTTTTCAGAATTCTGTTCTTCAACATTTGAACTTCTTACACTGAAAATATTACAATACTCATGATGGCAATATCCACATCAGCAGTAAAGGAAAACTAGAGACAGGCCCAGGCTGCCAAGATCCATCTTGAAACAAGATGAATTCCAAAAAAGAGCCAATATTATGTGTACACTCAACATTTCTTACACCTTACACTTCTCCCTCCACCTTATTCTTCCTTTTATTTTTGTTTTCAAGTTATTCCATGGTTTTAAAAATGCATTTTGGGGTTAACATAAAAAATTAGCAAGCAAGTGCAGACCCACCCAAAGAATTATAGGAATGCTCATAGAAAATCTTATTAATGACTATGTATTACATCTTCATAAACCTTGCCTCAGTATTCTTAAACAAAGTCGAGATATGCAGAATACTAAGGATTGATCAACAACGTTTTTGAAGGTGAACAGTGCATTTATTAGTCATGGAATGCTGGGAATTAAAACAAGACAGGAACTTACAAATATGGGAACATTATATGTAATAAGAGTATAATGCAGCTAGCAACACAGGCTGTTATGATGGCTAATGCATAAAAGAAGTAGGTCATGCTAAATGAGTTTTTTGCTGATTAATGTCACAGCTGAGATCTTTAACTTTGGACTGCATAGTACATTTAATCATGTCTATAGCA
>NC_056739.1:1825779944-1825797444 GCF_019279795.1 Protopterus annectens
TTAAGTTTCACTTGCATGTATTCCTGAAAACAATAACAGCCAGGAATTAGAAAATGTGTGTAAATAGGTGGTATAGAAATCCATACGTGGATATACACTTGATATAAACTACAATGTTAAGCACCATGTAAGTGCAAGGATAGAAGAAGCCATCAGTAGAAGAGTTTTGTGACATCTTTACTTCCTTTAAAATCAATCTGTAAATGTATTCATTATTACATTATACACCAGTGAAACTGACATTAAAAGTATACATTTTTAAAGCAAACAGAGAAACTGTATTTATGAAACGCATGTAATAATAAACTGAAGCCTGTAACAGTTGGCAAAATCAACTGTAATTTGTACATTTTTGTAATATTCCACAAGTTTATAATAGGAATATGAGAAAATACTAGGCAATCAATCACAGAGATCACAAGAGGCCTATCCATATATACTTTTAAGTAGACATACTTAAAAAGTTTTTGCCATCCTTCATAAGTAGTGACCATCTTCCAAATCAAGCGGGGCTGCTCATAATAACTTTGGTGTAAATCTGTGTCTACATATTCTATCATCAAGACAAAACTGAAGGACAGCCATAGTACATTCTTGCTCTGTAGTGGCAACTTATTCCATAGGCTGGGAATATGTTTAGTTAGAAAGCTATTCCTCCAGTATGTTTTGATTATTTGCTGTTGAAAATTTAAGTACATAGTATGAATGTGTGTAGTGTCACTGGTTTTGTGAAGAAATAGGATGTCAAACAGGATTAGGTGCTTACATTTTCAAACAGGGAGACAAAGTTAACCTCAAAGCAGTGGGTAGGCTACTAAGAATATGAAAAGTTGTGCTAAACCATCAAGATAGTTGAAAGATTTAAGAACTTTATTTTTTTGATAGAAATCAATGGGGGCTGTTTAGTTGAGTGATATGCATGGATTTGTGCACATCAAATGGGGCATCACATTCAGTGATGGGTCTTATACGAGAAGAGCACTTGAAGATAATCCCTTGGAAATTAACTGGGCCAGATAGATGGCTTTCCTGACTGTGATGGAAACATGATGATCAATGAGAGAGAGTTGTTGAAATAACTACCCAGATCGATTGTAATGGCATCTTTTGAAGAGGAGCACTGATCTGATATGAGGTGGAAACAGTTTTATTTACAAACTCTGCTATGCTGCACTTATTTGCATTTAGCTTGAGAATGTTTTCAGTACACCAGCCATGTACATATTCTAGCCCTTTTTGGTGAAGTGTTGTTATCAGTGGGTGAGTGGTAGGATAACAATGTTCAGTTTGCAATCATCAGCAAGTATGGCTGACCATTCTTTAAGAATATACACTTGGGTCTCTGAACAATAAATGCCAAACAGGAGATAGCAGAGTATGGATCCTTGAAGTACCCAATCAGCTGCAATTTTACATGCATGAAGGGTACCATAACTGTCACTACTTGGGATTTGTTTTGTGTGTAGATTGCAATTCAGCAGACAACATAGGTCCTGGGATTCATCAACATTCCATACACGTGGGGCGGGCACTAACACAGTTGGCCAGCTTTGAGCAATGAGCAACATGCTTATCAAATATGCAAGAGTCCAGGCTATTTTACATTTTGAACAGTCTTAGCTCAAGCCCACAACACAGACTTGTGGACATGCTAAGGTAAGACACAAAGGAGTACACATAAACCTGGCATCAGTAAGTGAGTATACATGCTCAGCTCATCAGAACTTAGCCAGAGGATGCCTAACAATACATTAAATGTACAAAAAAGGTTAATACAGTTGTATATTGCAGTGAAAGTAAAGGCAGACATGTGGGAACTTCACTGACATTGTCATGTACACAGAAAGAAAACACAGACATGCAGGTAACACAAGTCTACAAATTGCCATGCCTTATATTTATGAAAGTACCAATGCAAGGGTAATGGGAAAGCAAATACAAAAAATTATTGACCAAATGAGTAAATTAAGGATGACCTACAATAGTACTGAGCACGTCGAGCTGATGGAGTGATTCAGAAAAGATAATGAGGCAAAATATAACTAACATATTTAACATGCACATTTGGTGTTTTTTCTTCACCATTTGAGCAGATTGTGGAGCTATAGGATTTCCATTTTGTTATGGAAGACTGCTTTTTTTCCCATGTCCTACCGAAACTTTTTGATCGTGATTACATTATTATTGGTGAATTTTCAAGGTATGAATTGTTCAGTAGACATACTTGTTTCTTTGAGAATATTGATAAATAACTGCATTGTGGGCTTTACACCTGCTGTTGAAGTTATCTGATGTATTTCATGGAGGTCAGAAGAGAAACTCATTCATGTGCAGAGAGTTTTATACTATTATTGTAACAAGTGCTAAGCAGATGAGCTGTCTCTGACTTGACAGAGTTATGTATGTTTTTTCTGCATTACTGACTACTTGCTTGCTCCTTCTTTTTTTTTGCATTGTAGGTGTATATTCTTGCATGTGCAATTGATTTGTTCCTTCCTAAGGTTTCTATATTTTTTTCCAGGGGAGGGGGGTACATAAGGGATATTACAGTGCTTTCATCGTTGTTTACACTGTTTTGTTTCTATGATGCACTGTGCATACTCAAGTTTCCGCTGCGCTGTAATTATACATATCTGTACTATCTCCCCCACCCTCTCTGGGTATGTTATGGATATATCTGCTTTGGTTATAGCTTTTCACCGGATGATTATCTCTTTTCATGTATTGTACTATTTCTTCATTACAGGTTGATCACACCCATTGGCCTCTGCTCCTGACAACATACTACTCTGACACAGATTCAGGACTATAATGGCTGCAGCACCCTTAACATTTTTATTTCAATTCTCCTGTGAATGTATTCCAAGATGTGTCATAATTCAGAGCTAAAGCAAGTGTGGCATGTTCATGCTTGTGTTATGCATTTCTAAACTGCTCATCCATGCTTTTCTGTTTCATTAGCATGTACATCAGCTAATTATACTCTCCTTATCACATCTGACTGCTAACCCTTGTTTTGATGTGTACTGTTGTTTTCTGAATTGCGCACTACTTTTTAAAAAGCTTAGCATGACTAGTAGCTGTTTGTGAATATCGGTCAGGGGGTTATGTTAAATTTGTATAAGTTTTCTATAATATTAGCCTGGGGAATAGTGTCAACAGCATTGGTCAGATCAAGATAAACAGTGGGTACAGAGTGATTAGTATATGCAGCCTCTGTAACCTTTTCAAACAAATACACTAGGTTAAGGATACAGGACCTGCTCTTCAAAAAGCCAAACCGAGTAAGGTCTAGAGCAATTAAGTTGCCTATATATGCATATGAGTTCTGCAATGATATCTTCCATGGCTTAGCATATACTGATAGGCTGCAGTTAACTGGGTTAGCAGAAGGGCCACCACCCTTATATATATGAGTCCTAGAGGATGTTGTTCAGGCATCAGGGACAAAGCATGTAGTTCTTGTTTACAAATTTTAATAGGCACTTTTTTATTAAAAAAAGACAGTGAATTCCCCATTTATTTCTAATCACCAGCAATACTAGCATACTTAAATTTCTTAACAAATAACAACTATTAAAAGTAGAATCATCTTCCATATCAGTGCTAAACATTCCCTGACAGGATTATTCCTAATTTATTTATTTATTGATAAAATGAATTGGGGTAGGACATTGATTGATCTTTATGGACTAATTTTAGACAAGGCTTAAGTGACTTGGTCAGAGTCAGAGTGCACAGATTTAGACTGAGAGAATCAAACTCAAGGTTGGAGGATGAAACTTTTTAATAGTTCGTAGCCTGAATCCAATATCCAAACTGCTTGACAATACGTATTCCTACCACCTTTAAATGCAGTGCTGATAAAGAGGTGAGTCTGTAAGCATCACAACACCAATCATCTTTTGTCTAGACTCAGACTTGAGACCTCACTAGCCCTTTACTTCCAAACTCTAAGCACAGACTACCAAAGTAAAACAAAAAAAAGTTACTCAAACCTGTTGGTATTACAAGACAATGTCAAGCAATCAAAATTTAATAAAGCCCATAACCCTAAAGAGTCTACTTTATTTAACTGCTGGAATAAGCAACGCTTACCTGCTGCAATAACACACACAACCTTCAGGATCAGTGCTAAGTCTGCCACTCCAAAAGTCCAAAGGTTGTGGGTAAAGCAAATAGAACTGCTTTTTTTTTTTTTCACAGTTTGGAATTATTGTAGCTTATATATTAAATCCATGTTCTTTCTTCACAAAATTATACTGCATGCTTCAAAAACACTTTAGGCTTTTTGCCACCATCTAAGACGGCACACTGTTTTCTTCACCTCTTAACTTTGTTACCTTAAACAGGATCCATATGCATCTTAATCACAGGTGTATAATTTTAATCACAACTTCTTTTAATGCAGCTATTGGAAAATACTTTCTATCATCAAAACATTGTGTAGGGTAAAAAAAATTCAAGAATGTATTTTACATTCAGCATGCTTTTGTTTCAGTCTGAATACTGGTGTGGTCGTTTCTAACTCTGTTATAGAGGCAAAAAGCAGTTTGACAAAAAGTGTTATGATTATTAGGTTAATCTTAAAGAAACTTAAGTCTGCTGAAGAAGGGTACCAGTGTGTTCCACTGCTCATATCATAAGATTCCTGCTACCAAGAAATCGCAGAGTAACAACTCAGTGCTTTAGATGAAATGTGCTGCTTTGTGCAGGGCTATGCCCTACACACTGCATCATTTAAAGATTTCATCAGCTTCAATATGAACTTAATTAGACTGTAATATGCTGATTGATTCCCACTGATATGTCTATCAGCTTACTCCTTTGTATTATGAATAATGACCTTAATATCTTGCTGGTTTGATTATACATAATTTCTACGTGAAGACAATTCTGATTCTATTAAATCACAGCTCTGCTATATGTTAGACTTTATTTGCTTGCCATAACATACACGTATGAGAAAATGTTACATAAGTCAATTCATTTTGAGAGTAGTAATGCAGAGATGTGGCTTTACAACATCAGTTTACATTGCCTGTAAACTTAGAAGATAGGAGGCTAGAGGGCAGAGGTAGGACACATTCTCTGTATTGTCACCTACAGTCATTTTTTTTAATCAATGGCACTGTGCTAACTATGCAGAGACCTTGCATGCCCAATTACATTTATTGTTAAGTTCTGCCTGGTGTATACAGGCTCTGTATACGAGTAAGAATTTGGAATTAAGCTTTAGTATGGCATTAACAGTATTATGTAATCTATACTTCGTTTTCATGTTGGTACATTTTCATTGCACTGTATGCTCTTCAGTATGATTTCAGTACTGTTTTTATGTGCCATAATGAGCGTGTTTAAGTACACTCCTTTTCAATGATGCAGTCTCCAGCCTTGTTAACAAGAAGTTACGCTAACCTAATTCATATAACTTGTCTACATCTTATACTCCGTCACATGCTAAAAGGTACGATTGCAGGAACTGGCTATGACATCGATTTGGGGCTGTAATAGGTAGATGACATGCAAATGTTATTTATTGAAGAAAGTTAAACACTCACATAGGGACTGTTAATTGTGATACATTTGTAACTGTAGTGAGGTTCTGGATTTTGTCGTTGCTTTTTTCTGTTTTGCAGAAGACATTCTTCTTTTTCTTTCATTTATTTTTAATTTCTTGAGCCACTTCTGCTAAATGGATATTAATGAGCAGATGGAAAGTGTACAATACAAACATCTTTGAGTTTTAATCAATAGGATCATAGATTCATACTTCACTATTACTTTAGTGGACAGTGTTTAGCCTAGTCTATCATCTCAGCCATTTACCCGGACATGATTAATACCAGACCCCAACCTAATTGCAGCCCCCTTCCATTAGGGTTCGAGAGGAGCCACACTGGTGGTATACTTATGACTGGTTATCCAGTTTACATTTACAAAAGGGTCATGGAACTACTCTGCTTAACTTCTAATGGGAGTGAGAAACTCCCTGTGAAAACTAGCTATCCTACCAACAAGTGGTATGTCTTTTTCTCAGTGGAAGTTTAGGTCTCTTTTGTTGGTTTTTTAGGATAGTATTAGTTTTGCTGATATTTAGATTACAAAGGACTGGATATTGTAATGCTCTGTAGACAAGGCAGAGATCTCCTCTCAACAGTTGTAGAAAATGCAAAAGAGAGAATAAGTGTGACAGTGCTTTAAGCTGTTAGGTTGATTCATGCAGGACATGTTCATGATTTGTTTTTCTAAGAAACTGTAGCAGTCTGTCAAGCTGGGTCATATGTCTAGCAAAGTGCATACCAAAGGGGGCATTATATTATATTACTCTACAGATAAGGGATGATTTGAGGTGGCAATGGCTTTCTTGTATCTAGAAGATCAGCCCTTAGTGATTAGTCTAGTTATATAAAAGGATTTCCTAAGAAAAGTGTTCACATAGTGGTCAAAGTGTGGTATATCGTCAATGATGGTGCAAATGTCCTTAATGGCTGAATCAGTTTTTAGTGGGTTGTATCCTATATGACTGGAGCAGAAGTGTCTGCTTAATGTCAGACAATTAGATAATGAAGAAGAGTGGTTCCGGAAGTGATCCTTGGCGGACATCACTGGTAAGTACTCTTTTACTAGAGAATGTGTGTCTGCTTAATGTCAGACAATTAGATAATGAAGAAGAGTGGTTCCGGAAGTGATCCTTGGCGGACATCACTGGTAAGTACTCTTTTACTAGAGAATGTGCCTGCAGCATTAACACACTGGATTCTGTTGATAAGCCAGTTTGCTATTTAGTGGAAAACTTAGTGGGTTACATTTAATTTGATTAACTTATCAGTGAAGCCCAAGTGTGGAATGCATTAAAGGCTTTTGGCAGATCCGGGTATGCTGTTAGATCTAATTTACCAGAGTCTAATGCCTTAGTGACTTTTTCAAAAAAGTCCTCCAGATGAAGAGGCAGGATCTGTCATTAACAAACCCACAGTTGTTCAGGTCCAGATGTAGAAGACTGCCAATTCCCTTGTCTGTGATGTCCATAATTATACATTCCATTGCCTTACAGAGAAGGCTAATGAGGCTGATAAGGCTATAGTTGCTTGAGTCAGTTGGGAGTCCCCATGCTGGAGCGGGATGACTTAAGCAGTTCTCCACACTTTTGTCAGATATCCTGCAGTGAGGCTGAGTTTGAATAGATGCAATTAGGAGTCAATCAGGAAGTGCTTAGTATTGACAAGAAGACAATCTAATACACTGTTAGGGCCCATGGTGCTAGTATTCTTAATGTTTAAGAGAGGACTTAGGACTTGCTCTGGTATGATTTATGAGGGGGTGGTGTAGGCATGTTAATAAATTGTGAGCAATTTGGGCAAGACAGTTGGATAATGGTTGAGATTAATTTGTACATTAATGTGTTGGCAATGTCCTGAGGGGATGAATATATGATGCATTTTTGTATTAGCGCAGAGCATGGTTGATTATTATTTTAGGTTCCTGACATAGCTGAAGAAGGCATTGTGTTTATCCTTAGCACTGGTGCCAGTTTGCAATCCATGGTTGTTCTTGGTAGATCTGATTTTGTTTCTAAGCTCTTTGTTGATCTTTTTGAGATATTCCTTAGATGTTGCTGAGTTAAGTTTGTTTTTACAGCTTAGGAGTTTCTTTCTCATATTGCATAATTTGCTAATACATGGTTTCCCTAAATTTGTTCTTAAATTTTGTACTATATTTCATATGGGGACCAATACCTCAATAAAGGCTTGTAGGTGGGTGCAGAATTTATCTGTGAAAATTGCAGTGTGTGAAGAAGGGTCATCTAAATGAGGAGGTTGTATGACCTTCATCAAGTCATCATTTAACTGGAGTCGATTTACCTTAAAATAGTATTTGAAGATGGATGGGTTTCACAGAGACTCAGGTCTCTCACCTAGAGTGAATGTTACTGCATAATACACAGATTTGACCAGTGTGATTTAATATTGGTAAGAGTGGGCTCTAAGATTAAGACGGCTATATTTCTTACAATAAGGTCTAATGTTTTAGGGTCCCACATAGGGATATTGGATAGCTGATACAAGGAGTTGGCATTAATGAAATCCAGGAATCTCTGTACATACTTGTTTGTGATATTGTAGGGTTTTGTAAGAAGAATGTGGAGGCATTCTAGGTCATTGTCCTGCATTATAAGTCTGGTGGTAAAATAGTTTCTCAGAAACACAGATATATTCCCACCAGCTAAAACATCCAGTTTGGCACTAGGTCTAAAGACGTGGTAGGCATTAAAACCAGGCATTGCAGAGATGCTATTACTATTCTGAAACTATGTTTTAGTGACTAAGCATATATCAATATTTCCAAGGGTAAGTGATGCCTGTAAGGAGTGTCACTTTTTGTTATGGCTTCTAACATTGTGCAGTGCTTTGTTCATATGATTTTGATTGTGGTTGGCTATATGGATAATTTGAAGAGACTGACGTTGCATAAAAAGGCACTATGGGAGAATAAAAAATTCATAACCTATATAAAAAACATATGAGGACAGAGATGCCCACCATCCCTCGCAAAGCAGCTGGTGTTGTCAGCTATCTCATTTCCATCTGATCTATATTTGATCCCCTGGAATGACATCAGTAGTTAAGCCAGTCCATAATGTCAATTATCTTTTATTTATTTATATTGCTGCATGATTAATGGCAATGGTAGGATACTCCTCAGTATTACACCCTTTCCAGCTGGAGATTCTGAGAGCTTTATCATATCTTTCTTCATATATTTAATTAAAGGAGATGCATTTCATGTCATTCACTCCCATGTTCAATGATCAAGGTGCATGTGTACCTGGGATGAAGGGACTTGAGGGCTTTCGAGACATTATGTATCCTGGCATGTGAGAGGCAACTAACTTTCAGATATAATCATTGGAAATAGAGAAAGGTGAATGAGATAAGTTGGATAAAATTCATGGTGCATTAGGAGCAGCTGAAGACAGAAGAACATACAGGCAGAGATACAGTTGACAGGGTTAAGGGAGAGTAAAGAGAGACAATGAGACAGAGGACAGGGTTGAGAAGAGGGAAAAAAGAAAGGGCTCCAGAAAACTAAAAAATGTGAATGTTGGAATGCAATGTTTATTAAATGAGATATATACGGAGAAAATAACAATTCTAGAAATTAAAAAATAAAGGAAGCAAGGTTGGATAACATGGCTGAGAAATGAAGACATGGGCAGAGTGAATAAATGAAAGGAAATTAAGTGCTGGCAGAACTTTGTAAAGTAGCAGAGGTAACAGACAAAACTAGTTTTGATATTTTGATAGGACAGATGTGTGGAGAAAAAAGCAGATAGGTGCATAACAAAAGAAAAGGCATTCAGGTGTTAGTCTGAGTGATCTGGGTTGTGAAGTGAAGGTGAAGGTATGATGCAGAGTTTGTTTTCCTACAGAGTTTAGTAATAGAAACCTAAATAAGATGTATATCGAAAATATCCAGGAAATGTTCCCTCCATATCATTTTGGAACATAGAAGTAAAGTTCTATGCTGGACTGCTGCAGGCATAGTAGGAAGGGTACACACAAATATTGGCATAGTCCAGGTTGACTGTATGACAAACCAATCCACTGTGGGTCATGGAAGACTCCTGGTAGACAAAGGTCTGCTGGGATGGAGCTATACGACTTCTAAAAAGCATTTTAAATCACTAGATAGAATTTTTATTTCAATACCCTAGATCAGGTCCGATGTTAAGAATGAGAACATTCTGAGAATCCACCAAAAATGGTTAGTGACACATGGTGGAATGACTGACATGATTATTTTAGAGAAGCACCACAAAGCAGGGTTCTTGTCTTTCACCACAATTGTTCCTTTTGGTGATGGTAAAACTAACACATATGATGAGAACATATTTTAAAGGACTGGGAAGCTGGGTAAGGAGAATATTTTTAATCTTTTTGCAGATGATTGCTTGCGGCTGCTAGTCAGTATGTAGAGCATGTTACAGAAGATATTAAGTACATTTAGGAAACTTAGAAAAGTCCTGGCCTAAAAATTTACCAACAGAAGTATTTAATTGTTAGAGTAAGTGAAGGAGGGATTCTATGTTGTGCCTGATGAGGAACAAAGGTGGCTGATCAGTGTTCACCCATTGTTTATTGAGATTAGTTAAGAAACCGACAATTGTTACAAATAGTTTGGATTATGCTAGGTAAAGGCAGATGAAAGTAGCATCTCTTAAGAAAGAATAGAAGATGTTATGCAATGACTGACTAGGTGGTACTGCATGTTTACAGATATAAACACATAACCAAATAATAAGTGGTTAAATGCATTTTAAAAAGCATGTGCAAGAGACAAAATCATCAAAACTCAGTAGGCAGGAAGTGGGATGGACATAACAGGCTTTGCAAGATACATGCCAACACTGAACATAGTCCAATGACTTAGGGGAAGGACAGTTAGATAAAACATTAGAAACTAAAAGCAAGGTATCCAGAAAGTGTAGAGGACATGACCTGAGGGCAGGCAGATAAAAGGTTGACTAGTTTTCTGGGGCATGGAAAGCCATTGGTGTTGGTCAGTGTAAAAAGTCATTAATCTCTATACTGAAGGTAAGGTAAATAGCTTTAAAAGTTTTTAAGGGTAAATGTGTTACCAGACGCAACTTTGATTGTGTCTCTTTCCCCAAGCTGGTGTAACATGGCAGATGATTATACTTAGTAAGGGACTAAAGGTGCAAAGACTTGTGTTTGTGAATTATCTTGCTTTATTCAATGCATTTTTCCCTTCCAAACATTTGCTGAAGATTCCCATACATGAGCGAGTATGGTTAGGATACGTAAATGACTTGAGGTACTAATTAGGACAGACAATATGTAAGCTAGAGAAAAGGGGGTGGCAAGAATGAAAGTGGGTAGCTGCACCTCAAAAAATTGCCAAGGGTTGGAAGATGCAGAGTGATAGATCTTGATAGGATTTATGAATGAGTGTTTTAGAGGGATGAGTGTTTTTTATCATTGCTGATCATGCAGTAAGAGAATCTGAGAGGCAGATACAGCTATTTGGTCTCCTTGGCTAATACAGTCTTAGTGAAGACTGCTATGTTTAACAATTTACATTGTTATGTTATTGTTTTAACATTGTTAGAGGTAGTTGATTGCTAGAGCCTGTTTTATATATATTTACTTAAGAAATGCACAGCTATATATTTTTAAGATGAGAATTGAATGCGTAAGTAAAAATTATTTAAAGAAAAGATGTACAACATAGATAACAGGGCAGAAGACGTGATGGCTGGATGTATAAATCACAATGCAATATACACAAAGTACCATAAAACCTATTGCATATTACTCTGTATACCACTACACCTCCACCAAAATCACCAGAGAATGCAGTCCATACAGTATACACTCCAGTCATGGGCTAACAAATCATTTTTGAAAGGGAGGGTCTACATGGTAAACAAACAGCAGGGCTGGTCCTAGCATTCAAACTAACTGGGAAGCCCCACTACTGCCATAGACATAGCTTAAAAAAAGCCAAGGTCTTTACTTTGAAGACTGGACAAAAAAAAGGGAAAGGGTGGCTCCACTTAAAGTACTTGCTACAAATGTAACAAGTGCCTTTCTGCAGACAATATATCACATTCTGAGTGCTTCAGTACTGTAGCCATGACAGCAAATCCAATACCTGCATTTGTGAAGATACCTGCATTTCATTAACAAATGATGTTACTACACTCCTGCACCATCACGACCTTCTGATTGCAATGCCTGACAGTTTTAGGCACAAAGAGGGAAAACAAGGTCCTCACCGTAAAGACTGAAGGAATAAAATTGCTGTCAAACAATAACACCAAACTTTATACTTTCATTATTCATATTGTTCATAAAATGCATGCTGATGCAAAAACTGTTATTATATTATCTTTTTTGAAGTGAATAAGATTAATGCCTGATTTTGTACATTTGTTACTTCACTATTTTTGCTTTTGTCAAAATGTTTGTGTTAGGAAGTGGAAATATATGCTGTAAATGTGTGCCACTCCAATACCTTTCAAATGTCCAGAAGTTTGCAGAATGTCCTGATTTGTGCTGCATATTTTTAAGTTTGTTTCTCCTAAGTTTTGTGGTTTTCTGGCAAATAAATTGGACTGGGGCTGGGTTTGGTGATGAGAGGGTTGTGGCCATACCTCTCAAATGTCCAGAATTTTGCAGAATGTCCTGATTTGTGCTGCATATTTTTAAGTTTGTTTCTCCTAAGTTTTGTGGTTTTCTGGCAAATAAATTGGACTGGGGCTGGGTTTGGTGATGAGAGGGTTGTGGCCATTCCTCTCAAATGTCCAGAATTTTGTAGAAGGCCCATGATTATGTTTCAGTGCAATAATGCCAGACTTCAGAGATTCATACTTCTTAATTTTTTTTTGAAAATGCGTGTTGATGCAGATGTGCTGTTCTTTTTCTTTTTAAGTGAATTAGAGTAATATATAAACATTTTCCCTGATTTGGGGTCTTTGTTCCCCCATTATTTTTTACTTTGTCCAAAACTCTTGATCAAAGAAGTTGAGAGGTATGGTTGTGGCTTGAGGCCCTCCCAAACATTCTTCAAATGTAGCTGTCAAGTTACTAAGGCTGGCCCTGGAAAGCAGTATCCTTTTCCCCAATAGGCACTTTGTGCAGACACTTTTACTATAGCTAATAGATAAAAATCACTTACTGCTATTGGCTAATATTGCCTAAGCTTCTAAATGCTTTATAGGTTTATAGATTCATAGGTACTTACTAGGCTATTGATTTATGATGATCCTACCGCTATATTTCCCTGGTATTTTCTTTAACCCTTATATTTTGCATATGAATAAACCACAAGCAGTTTAACTGATTTGTCAGGACATTTACTTGTTACCCATATTTATGGGGGACACGTGTGCTGGTTTTTCATCCAGCAGTCCATATTACATTTGAATAAATTAACAGAAGTACTATTCTTAATGTGGACATATTTAAATAAATACTTCATTTAGTGATCTGAGTGTTATTAGTACTGCAGCTTGACATGTCTGATTCATAGGTAATGTGCATTTTTTTACATAGTACCAACAGTCTAAATTTGACATGAGGTTCTACTGTTAATCTTTTGTCACCTATGATATTGACTTCTGCCACCAGCATGCTGCTATTGCTATTACTGGACCAAGTACGACTTGTGTTTGTTCATACATCTGCTCTTTTTTCAAGGCTCTATTAGTCTGTTCTTCACCTGTTAGCAATCTTCATTGAAAATCAAGAATCTACTGTCCTGGTTTCTGTTCATCTGCCATATATGTAAGCCTAAGTGTGCTAGGATGTGAAGGGAACTGGTAACAGTATAAAGACTGAGATGTGTGAGATGCTGACCCTGCTGCTGGACGAAACGGCAAATTAGTAAAGAATTCAGCTCTTCCTTCTTCAGCCATATTCAGGGTGCATTGCACCAAAGGAACAACAAAAGCTAGAGTTAGATTAAACTATAATTTGTTGTGTGAGCCCAACTTTCAACAACTATTTGCACATTTTTCATCTACAAAAAAGTGGCAGAAGAGTGAAGCCCAGCTCTTTCTATTGATTTTTGACATGGTATGAGGAACTTCTCTTTTTTCTATAAATGGAGATGACCATGGACCAATGGAATAGTGAACTGAATGAATGCTGGAGAGAAAATTCATGGAACCATTGAAGAATTGATCAAACTAATAAAGAAGTTATGATGCGAAGATAGAGATGGAGGGAAAGAAGGATTATGAATGAACTTAAAGGGTGGAGCAGCTGGACTTTATGTTCCCTTCTGTTTTCAAGGCAGTGCATTGTAAACACTACAAATACTAGTAAAAAGTATGAAAATGAATTTATCACATTTTGTTGGTATTTACATGTACAATATTTCAGTACAGAAAGGAGTGGTAATTGCCTTTTCTCCACTGTCGCATAACTCAGAATGGAGATATATGTATGTATGTATGTATACATGTATATATATATATATATATATATATATATATATATATATATATATATATATATATATCTGGGTTCACTTTGGAATCTTGAAATACTGTAATATTGAATTTAGTATCTCGAGACCAATGTGTCGAATTTGCAGTTGCGCAAATCTTCAGAATGTTGAATACAGAAATCTCGAACCTGTAGTGGTGATGCTACATTTAACTGTAATGTTTTTTTAAGGGTTTTGGGTAGGGTTTGTGTGTGTGTGAGTGTGTTAAGGATTTTTTGGTGTGGGTTAGGGTAGGTAGGTAAGAGTGTGAGTGTGCAAGTGTTGAGGGTGGTCGTGTTTGTATGTATGTGATGTGTGTTTGTGTAAGGGGGGTGTAGAATGTGTGGTAGTGGGTATGCTGTCTTCTGGTTTCTAGTGTGACCTTAGAGTTAGTATATATAAGTAGGGGGTATGGGAGGCACAGCCTCCCACATGGGGGATGCAGGGGGGCCTGCCCCCCTGCTTATAGTAAGGGTGTGTGTTAGTTTTCTTGTGTTCGTGTGTTTTGGTTTGGTTTGTTGTAGTGCCGGGAGGTAGGTGTATTTGTGTTTGTGTGGTGTATTGCTTTTGTTATGTTCGTGGTTTTAAATTTCACGGTTTTGAGGTTTTGGGTTTGTGAGCTTCTGGCTTTATAGTCTCGAGATACTTTTGTCTTTTGGCTTTTCCCGGTTAGAGGTCACCACAGCGGAACTCCGGTCTGCTAATGATTGGTAGTTGATTTTTACGTGCTGAGTTACCAGCCCTGACACACAACCTTCAATGAAGGTACGCCCTTTCACACATGTCTCCACGCAGAAGGCGCTCTAGCTGAGAATCGAACCGAACAGCGTCTTACTGTGAGGTGACAATGCTACCGCAGCACCACCACCGTGGGTTATAGTCTCGAGATACTGAAATTCGATATTTTAGTATTCCGGGATTATAAAGTGAATCCATATACACACACACACACACACACATATATATATATATATATATATATATATATATGTATATATATATATATATATATATATTTATATATATATTCATATATGCATGAAGGCTTTGAGGACTTGTTATCTTGCAAAAAAATGCTGTACTTTTTGCCTGTTTTTTTTTTTTTTTTGTTTTGATTGTTTAAAACTAGTTGTATGTTTCTTTTTTTCTAAAACATTTTATAGTTCAAGCACATTTTTATATATATATATATATATATATATATATATATATAGGTTCATAGGTGTTTACTAGTCTAACGACTACAAGGGCCTTTTTAAACATAGCCATGCATCCCAAATCTCTGACGAGTTCTGATACCCTTGATAAGTGTAAGCATGGGCCTGTGAGATGAGCCATTTACATGTTACCTGTCTGCATCAGAGACATAGGTGCCAAACCAGAGATAAATTTCCTGTTTCCCATCCAGTTGTCCAAGATGCACTTGAATTGCATTAGGGAGGAACTCTGTTTCACATGGATGGGGATCTTGTTCCATAGGTGGGGTAGTCTCTGGGATACATACTCTCCAGCAGGTCCTATTTATATCACAGGCAAGGTTTAAGTCTTTAGAATGGGTAATTCTGGTACTGTTTGTTTTGTGGATATGCAGGAGGTCCATCAGAGTCGGGTCTGACAATGCCCTGTATGCCAGGTATAGATCTCCCCTCAAAAGCCTGTAGGAGACAGAATACAGGGATAAGGCCTTGAGGTGGTCTGTATAGGGCATATTACTTATGCCCTGTATTCTTTTAGTGAGGAAACTCTGTGCATGTTCCAGTTGTTGGATATTCCTCGTTAGGTTCATACCAAAGGGGGCATTGTACTCAATGATATATCTGATGAATGCTGAGTATAGTGGAACAATGACTTCTTTGGACCTAGATGCATACCTTTATTTATAAGTTGTGCAACATAGAATGATTTCCTCACCACTGTAGACATGTGATGATCAAAGGCTAGATTACTATCTATGGGTGTCCCTAAGTCCCTTACTACTGGGTCATCTCTAAGGGGTGTGTTGTCAATATGACAGTTACCAGGGATGGATGACTTCCCAAAGGATACTATTATGCATTTCCTGGCATTTAGTTTTAGTCCATGACTCTGACACCAGTTGTTTGTCTTTGTCAGACCCTCTTGGAGAACATTTATGCCAGTGTGAGATTCAATCATCTGCAGACTTAGTCAGCTAGAGACCAATGACATTGGCATTGACTTCTGAGAAGTAAATGACAAAAAAGAGCAGTCCATGGACTGATCGCTGAAGGACTCCACTTGTGACTGGCCTCTTTGTAGAGGTGGACTACCCAGTTCTAACTTCCTGGGTCCTGTCTGTGAGCCAATTGGCTATCCATTGGGTAACATACGGGTTTGTACTTAACTCTTGCGCTTTTAATAATGCCTGAGTGGGGTATTGTGTCAAATGCCTTGGTCAGGTCAAGGCAGGCAGTGTAAACAATTTTGCCCTCATCCATTGCTTTGGTGACCATCTGAATGAAGTCCACTAGGTTGAGTAGGCAAGATCTGCCCTTTACGAAACCAACATGGGTTGGGTCCAATGTCTGGTGGTTTACTATACCTCTGTTGGTCATCTTCATGATAATACTTTCCATGGCTTTACATATAAGACTAGTGAGACTTGTGGGTCTGTAGTTTCCAGGATCTGTAGATGGCCCATCTTTGTGTCGAGAGATGACTGTTGCCTTTCTCCATTCATGAGGCATGAAGCCTGTTTGGAGCCTACAGTTAAATAGTAATTCCAGAGGCCCTGATAGGTCATGTTTCATTCTATTTAGAAGGCATCCCTGGATATTGTCTGGGCCCATTGATGCAGTGTTCTTGGTCTTTGAGATAGCATTAGGGAAATGTTCCCTAGTGATAGTAGGTATATTTGATGATATTTCCTGAGGGAAGGTTGAGGGAGAGAGAAGTAAAATTGGAGCTGAATTTATCAACCAGGAGGTGTGCTATATCTTCTGGCTCAGTATAGGTCGTTCCATTTACAGTGAGCTCAGCACAGAATTGTGTATTTGAGGTTGTGGACATAGCTAAAGAATGATTTGTGGTTGTTCTTGGCCTGGGAGGCACCTCAAATTTGGATTTGGTAGACTTTATCTGTCCTCTGAGTTGTTTGTTTAGTTTAATGAGAGTGCTTTATCCTGCTGGGTGCTGCACCTCCTAATTTTTGCCTTGATTTTCTTCCTCTTGTTATACATCCAACTGATTTTGTAATTCCACCAGGGTGGCTTGTTTTTTGAGTTAGTTCTGTACTTCTTACTGGTGGGTACAGCTACCTCTATACAGCTATTAACATGCTTGTACAGGGTTTCTGTGAAAAGTTCTGCATTGGTAGAAGTGTTCTCTGGGTTTATAGGGGCTTGACATTTTGCCAGGTACTTACTTAATAAGAGGAGGTTAACCTTAGAATAGTTCCTGTATATTGCTAGTTTAGGAGGTTCAGGTTTTATTTTTACTTCAAACAAGACCATTTTGTGGTCTG
>NC_056739.1:1825802444-1825977444 GCF_019279795.1 Protopterus annectens
TGGGGCTATATAATGTGTTTGGAACTAATCTTGATTATCCTAATGAAGTCATAGTGAACGGATTGAAAGTGCTAAATCCAATAAACGTTTTAGCTTAAAGTGCTTTTCGTGCTATTTGGTTATTTGGTTTGATATATATATATATATATATATATATATATATATATATATATATATATATATATATATATATACACCATGATATCTATAGAAATGTTGGTACTAAAAAAGGAACGACACAGACACGGTTGCACTTATTTTATTTATTTATTTTTATTTTACATTTGTTGACCGGGTTTATCTTACTGAGCTGACGAGCCCTTTTTCAGCAGAGGCCAGAGGAGAAAAGCTCCAACATTTTAAACAAATTCATTATAAATTAGCATTAAACAGCAATGTTACAGGATTATTACAAGGGATTAAGTAGGAATACAATGTTATACAGTGTCCATAATCAGGAGCGTAGCAAAACTATTTCAAGATGTTGAAAAATAAATATGTCATTAAGATGAATATAATTTTTAAAAACCCAGTTTTATCATAATGTAGTTGCATGAAGGCAAGACAATTACAATAGAATGTTTCTCTGAGGCAATTTGCTTAATAAATTTTTGAAGACAGTAGAAAGAGTCATCAAGGAAGATTAGAGAGAGCTAGTGGGAGGAGTGAGTTAAGGGCAGAAAGTAGATTAAGGTATGAGAAGTAGGGGATGTTAAGGAGGGAGAGTGCAGTAGCAGGACCAGTGACTTTTAAAGTGCTCTTTGGTGGCTGTCTTAAATTATTTAGGATGTGTAAGGGTCCTGATTTCTAGTGGGAGCCTATTCCAAGCATTAGTAGGATGATAGCTGTACATGTTGCATCCAAATTTAGACTTGGGTTTATAGATTTGTAGTCGGTCTTGGTTAGAGCTTCGGAGAGGACTGGAGGGAGAATAATGGGAGATGAGAGGGGATAGTGCTGGGCAGCAGGACGGCTGGTATAGGATAGAATGGATGATCTGGAGCTGAGAGAGAAAAAGCTGGTGGGGTAATTCAAGCCAATTTAGGTGTTTTAGAGAGAGAGACAGTGATGGGATTTGTAGGTGTTTTGGGCAGCAAATGTAGCAACCTTGTTGTAGGTAGATTTGAGTTTGGTCAGGTATGCTGAGTTAAGATTTGTGATAATTTGAGAACTGTACATTAGACTGGGTAGAAGGTAGGTAAGAGAGAGTAATCTTGGCTTCAGAGATAAGGAATTTCTGGTTATGGTAAAGGAGCCCTAGTTTTGAATGAGTCTTTTTGATACAGTTATTAACATACAAGTCAAATTTAAGCTGATCGTCGATGGTTATGCCTAAGAGCTTAGTGCTAGGTTCTGCCTGAATGGGAGTGTTATTAAGGGACTGTATGGAGAAGAAGGGTTTAATATTGTTGAACATTTTAGGTATGAAGAGTAACAGCTTTGTTTTTAGGGTTAAGGATGAGCTGGTTGTTAGAGAGCCATGTTTCAACTAAGTTACAAGATGCCTGAGTAGCTGAGAAGAGCTTAGAGGGAGAGCTGGCTGTGGTGATGACTGCAGAATCATCTGCGTATTGCACTAAAAATGACTGAGGACAGGAGGTATAGAGCTGATTAGTAAAGATATTAAAAAGTAAAGGCCCTAGGATAGACCCTTGAGGTTCACCCATTTTTATAGGGAGAGTCGGGGAGAGTGCAGAGTGCCATCTCACTGATTGAGATCTATCAGTGAGGTAGCTGGACAACCATGCAACAGTATCAGAGGAGAAGTTGAGGTTATGCAGTTTGTGTAGCAGAAGAGAGTGTGAGACAGTGTTGAAAGCTTTTGAGAGGTCCAAGAATAGGCAAGAAATAAGTTTATGGTCATCCATGGCTATAGAGATAGTGTTGAGGAAGGATAATACAGCTGTAGTGGTACTATGTTTGCATCTGAAGCCATGTTGAGTGGGTGTAAGCAGATTTTCCTGTATTAGATACTGCATAATGTCTTTATGAATACATTTTTCTAGCACTTTAGAGAGAGAGGAGAGGATAGGTCTAAAGTTGGAGATATCAGAGGAGTTACCTCTTTTGTGTACAGGTATAGTGTAACATTGTTTCCAGATGGAAGGGACTTTAGATTCAGAGGTAGAGCAATTGATTAGGATAGATACAAGGAGAACAAGAGAGTCAGCTGCTAGTAGAAGAAAAGTGGAAGGAATATTGTCAGCTGATGCTGAGCATGGTTTTAATTTAGAGAGTAGAGTTTTGATGTAGCTAGTAGATATAACAGAGATATAATAGAGATAACTTTTATGTTATTACCATTTTGATCAGTTTGCCATGATGAAGGGAGTTACATGGTCTGGATATTGCTCAGCATTCAGGACAGTGGTCCATCCCTATTATGGTAATGTATGCCTACCCAATTGCTAGATTCTGTCTTCATACAACATTTATCTTTGTAGCCAATCTTTTCATCTTTATCATTTAAATAGGACATGACCATGTATAGCCTACAGGATTGTAGGTTCATATTTATACACAAGGCTAATTACCACCAGGACTTTTAAAAGGTTAGCTGTGCAATCTAACCCAACTGTGTTCCTACGTATCATGGGCATTAGGAGGGAATATGTTTCCTAAGAAGTTTCTAGATGTCATGTGAGGGGGGTATGTTAGTTTGGACATTACTATCTCTTTCTTTCAAAGACATGGGGACCAGACCCAGGGTGAATTTCTTATTCCCCATCCATTGGTCAAGGTTATGCTTAAATAGGGTTAAGGATGCACTCTGCTTCACATGGATGGATAACTTATTTTCAAGCACTGGAATCCTCTGAGACATATATCTGTCTTGCCAGCATGTTTTTGTTGTGTCATAGGCAAAATTTAAATCCCTGGATGTAATGCTCCCGATGCTGTTTGTTTTGCAGATGTGTAAAAGGTCCATCAGTGCTGGATCCAAGGATACTTTGTATGCCAGGCATAGATCACCTCTCAGTAACCTGTAGGAGACAGAATATAGAGATAGGGGTTTAAGGCAGTCCATATAGGACAGTGTGTTTGTACCCTGGATTCTCCTTGTAAGGAACCTTTGTGGGCATTCCAACTGTAGTATATGTGTGGTCAGGTGCATGCTGAGGTGGGCATTATACTCAAGGATGGGTCTGATAAGGGCTGAATAAAGTGACACTATGCCTTGGACTTTGATGCCATGCCCTTACGTATAAGCTGGGTGACATAGAATGATTTTTTTACTACCGTAGCCATATGTTGGTTAAAAGCTAGATCATTGTCTACATATGTTCTCAGATCCCTAACACTTAGGTCAGCACTGTGGGGTGTCTTATTGATGGAATAAGTAGCCTGGTTGACAGTTTTTAGAAAGGCACTATAATGCATTTCTTGACATTGAGTTTTAGTCCATGACTACAGCACCAGTCATTTGTCTGCGTTAAACCATCTTGTAAGATGTTTGTGTCATGAGGGAAATCTGTGATAGCTCCCAGTTTGCAGTCATCTGCAAACTTAGTCAGCCAAAGGTAGCCTTTACCTCCAAGAAGTAGATGCCAAATAGGACTGATCCCAAATTGGAGCCCTGAGGTACACCACTGGTTACTGATCTCTTACTGGAGGTCCTGGGTCTTATCTGTGAACCAGCTGGCAATCCAGCAAGTTATGTAAATGTTTACAACACCTGAGCTAGGTCCAGGTAAGCAGTATGCAGCATTTTCCCCTCATCCATTACCCAGTATGCACCATTTTCCCCTCATCCATTACCTTAGTGACCTTCCCAAAGAAGTCCACCAGGTTTAATAGGCATGATCTTCCCTTGACAGACCCAAACTGGTGTGTGAAGGTTGCCTATATCTTTATTAGGTTCATAGGTAGGTACTAGGCTATCAGTCCAAGGGCCTATGTAAGCCTAGCCAACAAGGTTCCCTGGCTTACGCCACCCAAGAAAGTTATTTTCCTGTGCCACTGTCGAGCAGAGACACAGAAGTGATCCCCGGGGTGTATTTCCTATTTTCCATCCACTCATGAAGATTTTTCTTGAAGAGTGCTAATATAGGTTCATTTCCATGATAATTCTTTCCATGGCTTTGCATATTAGACTAGTCAGACTAATAGGGTCAGTAGATGGTCCACCCTTGTGAAGTGGGATAACCATTGCAAAGCCTGTTTTGAGGCTATCCCAGTAAACAATAGCTCTGACACAGAGAACTCATAGAATCTTCACACACACACAAATGCACACACATACATTTATAAATTTTGTATTCTGTACGCAAAGCAGCTTTTTTGTTAAAAATAGTCCAGACAATATGATTCTGATTCTAATATTTGTGACATGTAGCAAAAACATTCATGCAAAAAGGTTGATTTTTTCAGATTTTAATGATGTCAACAATACTTAGCAGTATAAGAAAGCTTCCACTAAATAATTAATACTTGATAATCATATCATGACAAATGATTAGTTTGCCCCTCACTGTGTTGTTTATATGGTAGGAATAGTTGAGGAGTTACTGGATCATTCAGACCTTACTGGCCACCTTGCTCTCTCTCTTTCTCTCTTGTGTGTGTGTGTGTGTGTGTGTGTGTGTGTGTGTGTGTGTGTGTGTGTGTGTGTGTGTGTGTGTGTGTGTGTGTGTGTGTGTGTGTGTGTGTATATATATATATATATATATATATATATATATATATATATGCTGACATTTACTGTATGTGCTGTTTTTATGCACAGTCATTCATAGTGACTGAATAATGTTTTTTGTATATTCTTGTGAAATATTTCTGCCTAGAATATTAGAACATTCTAAAATAGTTTGCCAGTTGTGCCATTATAAAATGTATACACTATCCTAGACCATTTGGAGAACTACATTTTCTTACATGACTGATTTTTTTTCATAGCTAAGAACTTTCTGTGCCCTTCATATTAGCTTTTCAGATGAAAAAGGTTTTTGCTCACCATAGCTGTAAATAAATTCTTGCTCTATACTTTGGTTCCTTGGTCTGTGAAATTGTCAAATAAATAAAAGAATGTGTAGCAGGTATGTGTCTTTTTCTGATGAAATTGGGCATTTGAATGTTTTACTTGTCTACATAGGTGATATTCTTGACATGTTACAAATGCAGAATATCCCTTCTAGCTTACTTATGTAAACATTTATTTTTTTCTTTCATTTTTGAATCAGTATAACGTAACAAGAAAATCTGTTGCACCATTTGGAGTGCTGAAATTTCATGAAATATACTGACTGCCACAAACAAGACATGTGCTTTCTTTTCCAGGAGATAGCAAAACTGATTTGCCATGTTGTGTTAATGAAGCAACTATTTCTAAAATTTTGTTCCATATCTAAACTTAAAGTATGTTTTCCACTGATCATCACACCATTTGCTTTGACATATTCAGAGTATGACTCTAATAATTAGGTTTACAAGTTCCAGGACCACAAATTAGGAATGTGATATTATTCCATTTAGAAGCATAATATATTTTAAAAAGTTACTTCTGTCCTCTTTTACTCACAGTTATGAAATCAGAACCTGTTTAGATCTTAAACTGTGTATGTATGGATGCAGTCAAATATGTAATACACTGCATGCATGTTAGGTTTGGATGGGAGTCAACATTTTGACCATCTCATAAACATCAATTGCCCAATTCTGAAACATATTAATGAAATAAATAGGTTACATATGAGCCAGCAAAAAAGGTAGATGTATTCACAGTGCAGCCTATGTGTCAAATCACTAGTTGTGCTATTAAATGATTCTAGCTCTTGCTGCATCATGAGTTACATTTTTATTATGTTTAGAATTCTTATTTAACCTTCTTTTCTCTGCATTACCCCTTCTTCTCACCATATGTACATGCAACATTCTTAAAAACGATGTCCTTACTATGGTCTGCAACCTCTAAGCCTTTCCTCCATTATGTCTGTACACTATTCGTAAATACTATTAATATTTTACTGCATGCTCTAATAACAACAAATCATACTACTGTTGCAACTGAGACCATGTGCTTCCAAGCTGGTCTAGGCTGTAACTGAAAAGAATCAGTTGAACAGCCCACTTACCCAGTAAACAAATGGAAAATAAAATCAATTTCCTATAAAAGATAAAACATTATTTTGATGGGAGAATAGTATGGGGACTTGGTGTTGTTGTTGTTGTTGTTGTTGTGTCTTTTGGCTTTTGAAGCATGTTTTCCACTGAACATCACACCATTTGCTTTGACATATTCAGAGTATGACTCTAATAATTAGGTTTACAAGTTCCAGGACCACAAATTAGGGATGTGATATTATTCCATTTAGACCCCAGTTAGGGGTCACCACAGCGGAACTCCGGTCCGCTAATGATTGGCAATAGATTTTTACATGCCGAGTTGCCAGCCCTGACGCACAACCTTCAATGAAGGTACGCCCATTCATGCATGTCTCCACACAGAAGACGCTCTAGCTGAGAATCAAACAGGACAACGTCTTACTGTGAGGTGACAACGCTACCGCAGTACCACCACCGCAGTAGTATGGGGACTTGGTGTACCAGTCATAAAATCTGGCTATAGCTATGAGATGTATTAAATTAAATACCTGAATAAGGAAGAAGAAATAACACTGCATCTGAGAAAATATGCATAGAACATAATGCTGTGACATAAAGATGAGTTATGCATTGCAAATGTAAAACTCATTACAAAGTGTAAACCCATTACAATGAGAATATGTGGCTTTCATGCAGGAAATGAAGTACACAGTGAAAAAAGAAACCATGTCTGAAAATGGGTATCATTTCATATCATCACACCTACAACTTTCAGGAAATTTTCAAAATAGTGAACTGTACAATGATTCAGTACTGTCGTACTCTACAAGCTGATTAAGGGAAACAAAAATATTGTATTTCAATGGACTGTATCTGCAAAGTGATGATGGAATAGCAATCTAGCTTGCTGGCTGTTTTCTGTAGACATTTCTTTAGTTATTAAAAACTGGTAAGATGAGTTAGAATAGTTATACCTTTGAATGCTTCGCCAAGGTTAACAGCTGGTTCTTTCTCACTTATAAAAACAAAAACAGCAACTTTAGTAAGTTTTTGAATGAACCTTCTGCAGAAATGCTTAATGAAACTAAGTACCACTTAACATCGAAGTGTTTTATATGTGAAAGCATCTGCAGAAATGGGCATTACTTTCTATTGAAGTAGCTGGGAGGCAGAAAGTGGTTTAGCCTGCATTTCAAAACTTTACCCATTTTGATAGGAATCAGCTATACTGAAACCTTGCTTATGCATTTTCAGATGATATCAGTTTGTTTCATTCCCCTTTCTAATAATTTGATAGTTAATTTCTGAAACTCAAGTAATTGTGTCTGTTTGAAAATTTCAGGAAACGTCAGGACCTACTTGTGTATGTGCTAGAATTTTGATGTCTATATCTCAAACTTCAATATTATGGAAAAGCTAAAATTAAATCTGTCACATAATTACTTGAAACCTATGCCTAATAAATGAAAAAATGTTTCATTAGTTAAATGACTGTAATGAGTTTGTAGGGGGATATATTTCCTGCAATCTCCTGTGTAACAACCTTGCCTCATACCCTTGCCTCATACCCTTTATTATTTATTTACACCTGTGTGATAATTTCTTTGAAGAAATATTGTTAGTCTAACAGCATAAGAGGGAGAAATAATTTGATTTTATGCAGTGAGGAAACTCTTTAAAAGGTCATGAGAATTTGATACATTCCTTTAAAAAACAATGGCAATTAAGAGATGAAGAGGTGGGAAGAAATCTAAAGAAATAAAGAGAATGATGATGGGAAGAATATAACCCCAAAACAGAGGATAATGAAAACCTGGAAAAGAAAGGCTATTGAAAACAGAGGAGAAGAATTTCTAAAGATATTAAAGGCTTCATATTACGCAGAGATTGCATGGGCAGGTAACAGAATAATGATTATTCTGCAGAAACTGAGACTGGAGATGAGTCATAAGTAAATGCCCAAAGAAGGAATTATCTGCAAGGGGTTAACCCAGAATGGAAGAGAATATAGGCATTTATTTTGTGCAATCTGACCATGCTAAATACCTCTGTGAAGTGGATCTAAGCAGTTTGAAACCAAAGTCCTTAGATACTTAATTTAAATTAATTGGTAGAAAATACAGAAGGAAAAATGAGGAATGAGCACGGTTTGTTAAAGAATCAGTGAAGAAATTTCACAATATGGAAATTAAGTGATATTCTTACTTATGTTATTTTAATTATAAAATTACTAAGGTGTGGTTAAATTGTAAGTACTGCATTCCATAAGGTTCTGAAATTTGGACCATTGAGTTATCAGCAGAAAAGTTGCGGATAAGCATATAATATGTAAGTATGCCGTAGTGAACTGAGAATACCTCGAGGCATAACTATCTTTATCAGTAGTAACAGTGCACTGTATATCAGTCACAGCTACTCCATAAGTCATGAAAAATCTCTAACAAAGTGTGATGAATATTAACAAAGTTATGAAAATAATATCTCAGTCTATCCCTGACATTCATAAATACATATCTACAACATCATTTTGCCAAAAGGCTTACAGACAACTGCAGAATATCTACCTAAGTCCATTATTATTAAAATATACTAGCTATCACTTATGAATTCTAATGGAATCCATAACAATTCTAATAAAAAATTAACAACAGTGAAGGAAAACCATGGCCACATCACTGCAGCTAACAGCAGCTAACAATGTGTGGAGAACACAGGTAATGCACACACCCAATGAAACAGGGAGAAGGAAAAGCAGACATGGAGTATGGGTAAAGAAAAGAGACACACAATAGGTATACTGGAATAGGAAAATTGAGGAACAGTCATATGAGCATGGGCATTTTTTTTGGTGGGACTAGGCCACATCTTTTGTTTTTTTTATGAATAGAAGGAAAGGTAAAGACAAGGACAGAGGAGGAAAAGGCCATACCCAGAAGGTATATCCATACAATAAATTTCACAACACATGACAAACAAAGGTTGGAAATAAATAGTAAGGACAGGTAAGTTACACAGACGGCACACTGCAGAACACAGGCAGTGGAAAGTTGACAAAAAAGGTAGGGATAAATACTAGCCATGGTGAAATGCAGAAATACATATTTATCTATGTAATATCATGTTATTACATGTTGTACACTGTGTGGTCATACCTGGATGTGTATGACCAATGGTAGTTATGTGTTTTAGTGTAACAAATAGGGATCACAGTAAATATTGGATAAATCAACCAATATCCAAGTGGTCTGTCAGCAGTGTAAGTGTAACCCAAGCAAGATTACAGATAAGAAAATGCAGATCTTGGAATGCCAGATAATACCAGCAGGGGACAGAATAGAATCTCCAACCATGCATGTGAAATGCATGCAACTAAGAGCAGTGCCAAAACGCAGTACTGCAGCAAAACAGCAAACTGGCTGTTACCTACACAAGAAGGTGTACACAATTGCAAACAGAAGTGTAATTGAATGCATGTGTCACACACATATGCCATGGCAAAGGCAACACACAGGTGTAGGCATATATGTATGATATTCAGTGGCTTAACAGGAAATTACATGTCAATATACATAAATACACCAGTGGCATCTAAAAACAATATAGGGTCACAAATCTAACATTATTGCTATATAAAAATATCAGATTGTGCACATGAATTTCAACAACATGCACTGGTTAATATGTAACACACAAATATAACAAGGACAAGGATGTATTGCAAGCAGTAGTCAGAGACTTGCGTGCATGTGTCCTGCATGTATATAATGGCCATAGGGTTGACGCATGTTGAGTTTGTAACCTAAAAATGCATGAAAATGGACAAAAATTCTACTTAGGCAAACATATGTGCAAGATATATTACATACCTAGAAATGTAGAAGGGAGGTGGACAAAATGGGCCCACATTAAGGAAGACATGGCACCCAAACTCCATAAGCAAACGATAAAGCAGGACAACACTATGCAAGGTGACACATTGCAAATGCATGTGTACACCACATAGAGCGGTGTTGAAGTCAACCCAAACTGCATTGAAGTAAATGGCCAATGTATGTCTAATGGGCAAACTACATTGCCAATGTCAACAAAAATTAGCACGTATAAATCACACATACAGTATCCTTGATCTCTCTCTCTTAAAGCCCTGCAGCTGCGTACCTAGAGCCTGTTTACTGCATTTTTTGTGTTGCACTTAATTTAAAACTGCTTTTTCTTAAATTGCAATTTTCCTGCCTCTGACCTAGCACACACGTGTTGGGGTCATTTATTGCACTGTTCTGACTAGTTTGCTACTTGGGTGCCTCTGCTATCTTTAAACAAAAACAAAAAAACAAAAAAATTTTGCTATTTTCCCACTTTCTCTAATTTAAAAGAAAGTTCAGTTACAGAGTTGCTGTTCTGAACTGTTTGTAAGTTTCTTGGAGGCCAGTGCTTGCTTGGGCTAAAGGGAAGTCTCTGTGTTCACCAGTGGCAGTGGTTAACACTGAGCAGCCTGCCTGTCCCTGTAGGAGTGGTTACTGCCTAAAAACTGTAGTTTTATTGGCCATTTTGGGTCAATTTCAAACTCCTTGATCTCTCTCTCTCTCTCTCTTAAAACCCTGCAGTCGCGTGGTTTTGGCATCTTTCCAGGCTTGATAGTTGTTACTGAAGCACCTACCAAGAGGAGAAAATGCTGAGAGAAGAAAGGAGCCACTTTTGAGATTTTAAGTATTTTCTTGTGATTTATTTCTTAGAAAAACTGCATTGCCGCCTAGTTTTCGGCATTTTCTTGATTGCAAGAGTTGATATCTGGGTTAGAAACAGTATTTAGAACATACCTAGAGCCTGTTTACTGCATTTTTTGTGTTGCACTTAATTTAAAACTGTTTTTTCTTAAATTGCATTTTTCCTGCATCTGACCTAGCACACACGTGTTGGGGTCATTTGTTGCACTGTTCCGAATAGTTTGCTACTTGTGTGTCTCTGCTATCCTGAAATAAAAACAAAAAAAAAAAATCTTGCTATTTTCCCACTTTCTCTAATTTAAAAGTAAGTTCAGTTACAGAGTTGCTGTTCTGAACTGTTTGTAAGTTTCTTGGAGGCCAGTGCTTGCTTGGGCTAAAGGGAAGTCTCTGTGTTCACCAGAGGCAGTGGTTAACACTGAGCAGCCTGCCTGTCCCTGCAGGAGTGGTTACTGCCTAGAAACTGTAGTTTTATTGGCTATTTTGGTTCGATTCCAAACTCCTTGATCTCTCTCTCTCTTAAAACCCTCCAGCCTCGTGGTTTTGGTGTCTTTCCAGGCTTGATAGTTGTTGCTGAAGCACCTACCAAGAGGAGAAAATGCTGAGAGAAGAAAGGAGCCACTTTTGATATTTTAAGTATTTTCTTGTGATTTATTTCTTAGAAAAACTGCATTGCCGCCTACTTTTCGGTGTTTTTTTTTATTGCAAAAGTTGATATCTGTGTTAGAAACAGTATTTAGAACATACCTAGAGCCTGTTTACTGCATTTTTTGTGTTGCACTTAATTTAAAACTGTTTTTTCTAAAATTGCATTTTTCCTGCCTCTGACCTAGCACACACGTGTTGGGGTCATTTATTGCACTGTTCTGACTAGTTTGCTACTTGTGTGACTGTGCTATCCTTAAACAAAAACAAAAAAACAAAAAAATCTTGCTATTTTCCCACTTTCTCTAATTTAAAAGAAAGTTCAGTTACAGAGTTGCTGTTCTGAACTGTTTGTAAGTTTCTTGGAGGCCAGTGCTTGCTTGGGCTAAAGGGAAGTCTCTGTGTTCATCAGTGGCAGTGGTTAACACTGAGCAGCCTGCCTGTCCCTGTAGGAGTGGTTACTGCCTAGAAACTGTAGTTTTATTGGCCATTTTGGGTCAATTCCAAACTCCTTGATCTCTCTGATAAAACCCTGCAACTCCCTTTTTGCACAGTCTTGCGCACAGAGCAGCGTCGGGCAGCGCCGCTTAAATAGGTTTAAAGTATTCCCAGCTCCACAAAGTCTGCTCTTCACTTTTTCCCTTAGAACTGCTCTAAATCTCAAAATAAGCACTCTGTTTTCATTCTAAAGCCCTGCACTTGCTCGTATAAGTAATCTAATAGGTAAACACTAATAAACTTAAGCACTACATCCTCTTATACTCCTTTTAAGCACTTGCTCCCTATTGGTTCTTTCTGATCAGTCAGTAAGTAGTTCCCTGTATTATTCAGGCATGTCCAAAGGTCAGTTTCGGGTTCACTCTCCAGTTCAGCTGGTGAATCTTGGAATCTTGAGGCAATGTTACAACTGCCTTATGTATACAGACCACCCTCTCCTCCTCCCAACAAGCTCAAATATACGTAAGAGATGCAACTATATAGCCAAACTGGCGGCTAAGCTCTCTCAACCCAGTACTGGCACAGCCTGCCAGGAGGAGAAGGTAACCACACACACCACAAATCCAGTCTCACATAGACCTATCGCATCAGCAAACCAAACACATAAACACACAAAAACATACTCAGAGGCTCTAAATAAAAATCTGCCTAAGCAGCAGAGACCTCCAAAGCAGACATCCAAGCAACCCCTACCACAAAACAATACCCACGTAGCACATAGCTCACAAAGTCAGTGTGCCACACAGTCACAGCCCTTAAGGCTAAACAACACACCTAATACACTTGTAATAGGTGACTCTATTGTCAGACACACTGAAGTCCCACTCACCAGGCTGAACAAGGAGAAGGTCACTGCAAGCTGCCTGTTGGGTGCCAGGATCCGCCACATAACACAAACACTCAGGTTACTTTAAAGCAAGTACAAATATGACACCATCATTGTCCATGCTGGTGTGAATGACCAGAGACGTACCTCCCTGGACTACATGAAAAAAGACATAGAGGAGCTGTTTGATCATGTAGCCCAGGCCGGTATGACCCTGACCTTGAGTAGCATCTTACCCTCACCAAGAATGATGCCACAGTATAAAGACAAAATGATCAATTTTAACAATTGGCTAAAGTATTGGTGTCATTAAAGGGGATCCAGTGTCTGTCAGCCTAGGATGACATGCTCGACAAGCCACGTTGCTTCACTAGGGACGTCTTGCACCTGTCACCCCTGGGTTTTTGAATACTGGCAAAGGCTCTTGCCTCCCCCATAGTGCCTTTTTAGGCAAGGCTCTAAAGACAAACCCACCTCCATAGACAACACAAAGAAAAAAAAAAACTAAGGGTAATGCTGCTCAACGCCAGAAGTATGGAGAATATCAATATCTCTGCAGTAACAAACCTGGTTCAAGTCTCCTGAGAGCACCCCAGTACTAACAGGTTATACTTCATACCATGCTTTTCGTCCCCAAAACTTGGACCGAACCACAATAGGAGGGGGAGTATCCATATTTATCAAAGATACCCACACCTCTAGGTTAGTGGCACTGCACAAAGCATCGGAGACCATCCATGTGCAACTAACAGTGGGCAAAACTGCCTATCAGTTTGTAGCCTGCTACAGACCACCCTCCCAAACACAGGAACCTCACTCAGCTTTCCTGAGAACACTGGAGAATATGAAGGTCTCTCCAAACACCTTTATATTGGGTGACTTCAACTACCCAAACATTGATTGGGAAAATTACTCAAGCCCAAACACCCTCGCCCAATGGTTCCTAGAATTTATAAACTCAAATGCTATGGAACAACTGGTCACCACTCCCACAAGAGGGGAAAACATACTGGATCTGGTCATCACCAACATGGGATTTGTATGTTCCACACCAGAGGTATACCCCTCATTGGGTAAGATCAGACCATTAACTAATCTCACTGGACATCCATATTCCATCCCCACCCCCAGCCAAGGAAACCACGGTGAAGAACTTCTCAAAAGCAAACTTCACACTTCTCAAAACCGAGGTGGAATCCTTCAAAGCTCCCGGGCCAGTGGAAAATACAGCCCGAAATGCAGAATCCTTTACAAAAGCATTCTATGGACACCTACAGGAATGCATGGAGCATGCTATCACAAATAAAACCAAGACTCACTCCTCCAAAGGAAGGAGACCTGTCTGGTGGACCCCGGCCATAAATAAGATATACAACAGAAGGAGAAAGCTACTACATGATAGAGCAAAATCCCAAAAAAGGGAAGGCATCTTTGATCAGTACTAGCAAGAAACTACGATCCCTCGTAAAATCATCTAAGGTCAGCTTTGAAAGAAAAATTGCACAAGAAAGATAATCACAATGCCTTATTTAGTTATGTCAGAAACCTGGGAAGCAACTCCCAGATATGCTCTGAGTTAGTGCAAAATGACAAAAAATACACTGAACCCACAGACATCACCAATATCCTGGCAGAAAGGTTCAGTGCAAACTTCTCCCCCCCTTCCCCCAAAAAGAGCAAATGTCTATCCCAACAGAGTGTAGCCTTCCTGAGATCACAGATGCACAGGTGAGAGCTGCCCTCTCCAAAGCAAAAAACACAGCATTAATGGGACCAGACAGTGTCCCGGGCTGCAACTTACATGAGCTCCAAGAAGAACTAAACACTCATATAAAGTCACTGTTCAATCTCAGCCTTACTTCAGGATATGTACCCAAGGAATGGCGTATAGCAACAGTGGTCCCACTCCACAAAGGTGGTGCCACAACAGACCCCAGAAACTATTGCCCTATAAGCCTGACTAGCCTGGTCTGCAAAGCTATGGAGTGTATCATCATGGAAATCATAAACAAAGACATTGGGAACCTCCAGACACTGGATCCTACCCAATTCAGCTTTGTTAAGGGCAGATCTTGCCTCTTGAACCTGGTCAACTTCTTTGAAACAGTTACCAAAGCCATAGATGAAGGGAAGGTAGTCCACACAGCCTACATGGACCTCGCAAAAGCCTTCGACACAATACCCCACTCGGGCATCATAAATAAGCTCACCAGCTTAAATATCAACCCCTATGTCACAAGATGGGTTGCAAATTGGCTCAGGGATAGAACCCACATGGTCAGAATAGCAGGTGCTATGTCAGACTCTAAACCAGTTACAAGTGATGTCGCACAAGGCTCAGTCCTGGGACCTCTCTTGTTCGGCATATATTTCTCCGAGGTACAGGCTAACATGGGTGGACTATGGCTGACCAAGTTCGCAGATTACTGCAAACTGGGTGCCATGATTGACTCTCTGGCTGACACAAGCATCCTCCAAAAGGGTCTCACAGAGACGGATAACTGGTGCCAGAGCCATGGCCTAAAGCTAAATGTCAAAAAGTGCATAGTCATCCCCTTTGGGAAAAACAAAGTGCCCACAAATTACCACATAGGTGGTAATCCATTAAGTACGGAAGAAGTAATTAGGAACTTGGGGACCCAAGTAGATAGCAATCTCTCCTTTGACAATCACATTGCCAAAGTGGTTAGAAAGACCTTCTATATGGCCCACCTTATCACAAAAGGGTTCACATCTAGATCAAGAGAGGTTATTGTGCCCCTCTACTCATCACTTATCAGGCCCATAATTGAATACAATGCCCCATTTGGGATGTTCCTTACCCAACACCTGCAGCAACTGGAAAGACCCCAAAAGTACCTCACCAAGAGGATCAAGAGGCTCAAACAGTCCTATGCAGTTCGGATAAAGAAACTCCAGCTATACTCAGTTGCGTACCACCTACTCAGAGGTGATCTGTGTTTGACGTATAAAGCCATGCCCAACCCATAATTAATGGACATGCTTCACCTCAGGAAATCCAAATCCCTTAGAGATACACGCTCCAGGGACTTGAACCTCAGCACAGAAATAAATATGACATGCTGGAGGGACAGATTCATATTCCAGAGGCTCCCCTCACTCTGGAACAAAATCCCAATCCATGTTAGGCAGAGCCCCTCACTGACCCTCTTCAAGAGAAATATTGACGAGTGGATGGGAGATCATAAGTTTACCCCTGGGATCTCTTCTGTGTCCCTGCTTGACAGAGTTACAGTAAACTAACCTTAAAAGGGCTACCTTCTGTGACCTAATATACAGAGGCACAGTCAACTAATCTAAAAGGGTGGTGAAAGCCAAACACACTCTGGCTAGGCTTATAAATGCCCTAGGGCAGATAGCCTAGTATCAACCTATGAACCTATGAACCTATGAATACCCCCAAACATTGGATAAAAGTATGTTTTAAGCAAACTATCAAAGGTGCTGTTGGCAGATACAATACCCATGTTGAAATGAATAGCATGTCAGACAGCCTGCCAACAACAGTGTAAGCATTGATACAGCAGACACCCATTTAGTAAAAAACACATATTATAAACAAGAGATAAAACACTATTAACTTGTATGTGAGATAACCATATCAAAATGCACTGTTACAGTTACACATAAATGACTGTTATTTAGGTTGTGGGCTATAATTCAAAACCTATCTTCAGCAAAAATTGATTCCTTGCTAAATGTGATGTAAACATAGCTTTAGGTAACTCATACTTGTAAACAAGGTTTTATCTGAGTATAACACCTTAATGATGCATGATGGGTATTCCTGCATTATAAGTACTATATATGATAGTGTCAAAATATTAGCCAGTAACAATAATCAGAGATATCTGTGTTAACACAGACAAAGTAATCAACATACCTCTTTACCTTTGTTGCTCTGCCAGCCTGTGCATCCGCTTGATGCACAGGGCACAATTGCAACTCTTCTCCTCACCACCTGCAAAAAGGAAATAGCATGTATAAGTGATGTAGTTCTAAAACAACAGTGACACCTACCTGCCGAGCTAATACATCTTGTTTGAAATTTTATGGTAGAAATGCAGGGAAAAAAATTGCTGGTATGAATGCACAGGGATGGGTTACAACTTGATATGCCATAGAGTGGAACATTGTCATGTAACACATAGCTGATCTTAACAGACCATTATACAGTGCTGTACATCAAGGGCACATTAATGCATTTTATGTGGGAGGACATAAAGGGTGGCCACGGTGGTGCAGTGGTTAGCATTGCTGCCGCACAGCAAGAGGTTTTCCTGATCAATCCTCAGCTGAGGTGCCTTCTGTGCAGTGTCTGCATGTCCTCTCTGTAGTCATGTGGGTTTCCTCTGAGTGCTCTGGTTTCCTTCCACATCCCAAAGACATGTTGCAGGTGGATTGGATACTCTAAATTGGCCCTAGACATGAGTGCATGCATGTGTGTGCCTTCTGTGGAAGGTTGGACACTGGGCTGGCAACTTGATACCATAAAACTCCACAGCCAATCATGAGTGGGCTGGTGATCCACTGTGGTGATCCCTAACTGGGAAAAGCCAGAAGACGATGTGGGAGGACAAAAAACATGCACAGATATCTATTGGCAGTGTACAAATTTTAACTCAAAATTATCCATGATGTTAGGGTATTTCCCCTATTCAACACTCCAAATGTATGTCTGACCATTTCCAAATATAAAGATGGCAGGCAAGGTGGTTGAAGTCAAATTGGCTACTTCCATTACTTTTCCATTTTGTCACTGTAGTGCGATCTCAGAGTTGGAATATTTAAGTAGGGAGTGTGGGGATGAAACCCCCCACTTTATGTAATGTTTATTTATTTATTTATTTATTTATTGTGGAACAGCGATTTTTTTTCCAAGGGAAAAAAATCGCTGTTCTATGTTCGGTATTGTAAGTTTTAACTTTCATGGAGTCGATAAATCAGCATTCGCTTTTTTAAACGTTCGCTAATTTAACATAGACCCGCATAGAATGAATGCAGGTTAGTGAAAAACATTGAATAATAAAGATTTGTCATTTGCATTACAGGGAATCAAATAAAAAAGTGCTGCAGTTCCTCACATATTAAAAAACTTCTAGCTCGAGTTGGCACTGTGTGCCATGCTGCAATTCATTTGATGGTACTTAAAAGATATGAGTCTTCTAATCCTAATTGTCAAATTTAAAGTTGAGTTGTACTGATGTATTGTATGCAGCAAAGTGGAACCATCTCCTGAAAAAACTGGTCATTTATACAGTGCTGTCAGGAGCCAAAGTTGTAAACCCATGCAGTTGATAAACAGTTTTTATTATACAGGCATTACTATGGATGAAAGCTAATGTGAAATGAAAAGTGCAAAGAGCATGCTGTGACATTTTTCATAAGTGATGGTGAGTATTTACAACATAGTGTCCTGCATCATCAAGCCCCTGATGCAAGGGAGATGGGATGTTATGTAGATCTGCATGAAATGATTCAGTGTGCATTACTGTTACATGATTGAGAAGGTGCTGGCTACAGACACAACTTTCTCAATGCCGATATGCATGGCACTGAAAAGAATATTAAAATGTATGCAAACAAGACTAGCAGAGGACCATGATGTCCATCCACGGTGTGTGGGACAGCTAGATATAAGTAAATGGAAACCATGTATAGCAGGCTTTTCAGTGAAGAAAACAGAGGACATGCAAGTGGAATTACAGTTCTAGTGTTCTTAACAGTTCAAAATCTGTTAGAATTCTGTGACATTATGGCAAATTTTGCATATATATTCCATTCCAAAGTATGCAGATACACTCCATTTGTGTACTTTTGACTTGCATAACATCATGTGAGAGTGTTCCATTTGTTTTTGGCTTTATGTCAATGAAATCACTCAGAGCCTATAATATGTTCAGAAATCAACTGAATAATCTTCAGGATAGTAATGGTTTACAAGCAGCTCCAAAACTACTAGACTTTAAAAGAGCTACTGTACAGAATGTAGCATCAAGTATTCCACCTGTACCCAAAAGCTGATTCTTTCATTTCATATATAAGCTGTGCTGCAAAATTCAAAACATAAGAATTGGTCCTCATTATTACAGGTATAATACATTTCAACACAATGTGAAACTTGACATGGCACTGCCATTTATGGATTCATCAGCGATAGAGAGTGCATGCCTTTCCCTACTGTTGTGCAACCTCTGAGTCAGTATCTATAATTAGCAGAGGATGTGGGGGTTGTAGGGTGCAAGCTCCTCTGCAAAAACATTGATTTTATATGTGGTTAGATTTGTTCACATTTTCTGTTGCACTCCAACACCACCTGCTAATTATATATACCAATTCTGAGGTCACACATCAGTGGGGAAAGCATATAAATCCTTCCTTAGTATAATTTCAATTTTGCAGATATTTTTGAGTTTAGATATTATTTTGTTTAGATGTTTGTGAGTTTAGATATTTTTGTGTTTCTCTCTTTTATTGCCCATATTAAGTCTCTACACATTAGTGTGTTTAGTCATTATATGACTGTCTTATGAATTATCACTACATATATTTTATTGCATGTTGAAATTCTGGTGATTTTTATTGCTGTTACAGTTAGTCAAATTATGTAATTTTCAAAGATCATTGGGCCGGATTTACGAAGGCTTGCATGGAGTCTAAGAGTAGAGTAAGACTCCATGCAGCCAACATGTCCGCCGAGCAATCCAGGAACAGCTGGTAGGGGCATGCAACAGAGCTCCCAAAACGAGTCCTACATGGACAGGGCTTGGATATGCAAATTACCTCAATTGCAGGCGAAAGCTATGCAAATGAGGTAAATTTGCAATCCAGGAAACCCAAACCTGTCCGAGTAAGAGTAGTGTTATTTGCAGAAATGTACTCAGTTGACAACTGAGTACGTTTCTGCAAATAGGAAAATGGAGCCATGACAGCTCCAAAAAACGGATGCATCCAGTTGAGGAAGCATGCCAATGGCCAAAAATATGGCCATTGGCAATGTTCACTGATGCAAAATAAAAATAAAATAATTTTTTTTCATCCCGATCCCCGGGGTTTAAGCGTAGTGCAGCGCCGCGCAAACGCGCTGAGCTGCAAAAAACAGAAAATCAATAATTAAGATCCACAAATGTGGATGTTATTGCTATTCTGAATTTACAATGCAAGGGAATGGCAGGCTGAAGACAACATGGCCACCGTGTAGAGGTTGCTAAGGGGGGAAGCTCAGTCAAAGAGATGTAACCAAGCATTAGTAGGCAATCCTATGCAAATGAGGATTAGGATAGTGAATTGCAAGTTTACATAGCAAATGAGCACAGTCCGTGGAGTGTAGGAGTAGGATAAGGGGAGTAACAGAGTAGAAGATAGGTGACATCACGAGGGCGGTATGTATGAAAGAAGTGATGCTCATTGGAGCAGAGTGGCATGTATCAGCTGTCATTTACACATCAGTGGAAGAGGTGAGTCAACAGGTAGGCTAGGTAAAGGCAAGACATTGAAGGCGTATGCCGTGGATAACACTAAAGTTTCTTGCTGAGCAAGTATGTGCACGGGTGCACGCCTGTAAACCTGAGTAAGACTGTGTGCGCATGTGTAATCATGTGTGCACTCATTTAAGTCAGAGTAAGCATATATAAGACTGTTTAAAGTTGTGTAAGTGCATTTGCACCGGTCTGCACACGTTTTACCAAGAATAAGGACTTTTTAGTCTGTGTAAGCATGTGTGCACGCGTGTGAGCTGGTGTGAGTATGTTTGTGCTTCTGTGCGCGACGCTGCCCCCCTGATGAAACAGAAAGGGAAAAGGAAGCACAACAAATACTCGGAAGTTAACCAGGGAGTACTAGCAGTGCTAGCAGGTGAAAACAATCAGAATCAGGCAATTACACAGGCAGTACACTAGCCCAGCCCAGCCCAGCACTTAAAACTCTGCAAACAACATTCCACTATGTTTCTCTCAAGAGACACTGCAACACTGTAGTAAGCTAATAGAAGTGAAAACTGAAAAAGCTTTACTGAGACAAAGAAATGTTAGGGGCTGCCATTGCTGTTATAAGGCGACATATGCAACATGCTGAGGGTGGTTACAATGCGAATGCTGCTGGACAACCCACAGTGAGGAGACGGAGAAGAGTGTACAGGCCCAGGGTAACCTACCAGGGGCTACATGAGCTGGAGATAGTGAAGCACAATAGAGTGGACAGAGACCTCTTGCAGTAAATTGTTGAGCTGTGCAGGCCACGCCTCGCACACAGAAACAATAGAGGGGAACCCATCCCAGTGGAAACCAAGGTATGTGTTGGCCTAAGAATATTAGCAACAGGTACCTTCCAGAGACCAACTGGTGATATGATGGGGATATCACAGGCATCAGCATCCAGGGTACTACACCAGTTCCTGGATGCCATGTCAGCACAAGTAGGTGATCATGTATATTTCCCCAATTCCCGTGAGGTATTGGCCAGCAGTATGCGTCTCTTCCAGCAAATAGCGGAATACCCTGAGGTAGTGGATGCAATAGACTGCACGCACATACGCTTCAAAGCACCAGCCGGTGAGCGGGGTAGGGTCTACTTCAATTGCAAGGGCTTCACCTCCATCAACTGCCAGGTCGTGTGTGATGCCCAGGGCATAATACTGAATGTGTGTGCTGGCTGCCCTGGAAGCTACCATGATTCCCATATCTGGCATCTGATGCAGCTGTACCAGACATTTGCCAATGGGGACATCCTTCATGGTCACCTAGTGGGGGATGCTGGCTTTGCACTGGAGCCATGGCTGATGATACCCATCAGAAATGCACACACACCTGAACAGGAATGCCATAATGAGGCACACGCACAAACACGAAATGTAATCGAGCGTGTGTTCGGCCTGCTCAAGTCATGGTTCCAGTGCCTGGACACATCTGGTGGAGCCTTGCAGTACTCACCAACTACATGTACCCAAATTGTCATGGTATGTGCCATGCTACATAATATGATCCTGCGAAAACAGCTGCAGCAGGAGCAGCATAGGCCTGGGCCAAACAGCCCCCCACCATTGCCAAGGCCATCACAGGCAGAGCATGACTCGGAGGAGGAACAACCTGAGCCTGCCCCAGTAGGCAGAAGGAGGTGTGCCCAGTATGCTTTGGCCTTGGCAAAGAGGCAACGCATAGCACATACACTGGCTCAGTAGGAACCCTGGAAATGATACCTCTCTGACTCACAAATAGTAAAAGGGATGCCTAACTTGACACTACCTGTTTCCAAACATGTATAGGGAGTGCAGTATGTGCATCCGACATAGGCAGCCCTGCAGCACCACCTGAGGCATGATTGCCATGTGTTAAGTAATATAAAGCAGTGCTAAACAGCTTTCACCACCATTTAGTATATGCAAAGCAATTGCACACACTAACACTAGCATAACTGTGGTCAATGTTGAACAATATTGGACAATGTTCTGTAATGTTGGTTAACGATGAGCAATGTTGGACAAGCCTGGTCTATGTTGGGCATAGCTGAGCAAAAGCCAACATGCTCATATTTGCTCTACTGGCCCTTAAGCAGTCTATTCTGCTCAGTATGAAAATATAAAGCAGTAACAGGCCTCGAACCCAGGCTACTGTACACTACAGTCATACTACTGAACCACTAAACCATGACAGTATTGCACTGGTCAACCCGTATGAAGAAATGTTGATAAGTCTATGCAACGTATCTCATGGAATCCCTGCAGGCACAGCATAATCCCTGTCAAGTTATGACACAAAGGTGAGCCCTGCAGTAAGAATAGAACCTGATTTTCAACACACGTATAGTATAATTGTTAATATTGGTCATGTTCACACACATCAACAAATGTAGTGGACTTCAGACAGCAACATACTGAAAGGGCACACTGGGCATGTTCACACACTTGAATAAATGATACAAATGTCAGGCAACAAAACACTGAAAGGACAGAGTGGGCATGCTCACACACTTAGGCCATGTCTGAGTATAGCAGTGGGACAAATATATCCAGCAGTTGCATGTGTTAACACAGGAACCTCTCAGTATTCACCAATCTGCCATGTGCACACAGTCAAATGACAACAGACACATATATAATATATTGGAACTCTGTCATAATAAAATATGTTCTGCAGATACTTAGGTTGTTCGTAGAAAGTGTGAAAGCAAAGAAGAGAAAAAAACTGCAATTCATATAATCAATAAACAATGTGCATCCCGAACATTATCATAGGTGCATAGGTTGATACTAGCCTATCTGCCATAGGGCATGTATAAGCCTAGCCAGAGTGTGTTTGGCTTTCACAGCCCTGTTAGATTAGTAGACTGTGCCTGTGAATAGTAGGTCACACAAGATAGGCCTTTTATGTTTGCTTTATTGTGCCTCTGTCCAGCAGGGACCCAAAATAGATTCCAGGGGTAAACATACGATCACCCATCCACTCATCAATATGTCTCCTGTAGGGGGTCAGTGGGGGGCTCAGCCTATGCAGGACTGGGATCCCATTCCAGAGTGAGGGGAGCATCTGGGATAGAAATGTGTCCCTCCAGCATGTCCTATAAATATCTGTGCTGAGGTGTAAGTCCTTGGAGTGTATCTCTAAGGGATCTGGATATCCTGAAGTGGAGCATGTCCATTAATTCTGTGTTGGACATGGTTGTAAACAACAAGCACAGATCACATCCGAGTAGGTGGTAAGCGACTGAGTAGAGCTGGAGTTACTTTAGCCGAACTGCACAGGGCATCTGTGTGAGTCCCTAGATCCACTTGGTGAGGTACTTTTGTGGCCAATACAGTTGCTGCAGGTGAAGGGTAAGTTACATCCCAAATGGGGCATTGTATCCAATCATGGGCCTCATGAGTATAGGGGCACAATGACTTTACTTGATCTAGATGTGAAACCTGTTGGGATAGGGAGGGCTATATAGAATGTCTGTCTAACCACTATGACAATGCGATTGTCAAAGGCGAGATTACAAACTACTCATGTCCCCATATCCCTAACAACTTCTACCATACTTAATGTATTAACACCTATGCGGTAATGTGTGGGCACTATGTGATTCCCAAAGGGGATGACTATGCATTTAATGGCATTCAGCTGTAGGCCATGGCTCTGGCACCAGTTATCCATCTCTATGAGACCCTTTTGGAGGATGCTTGTGCCAGCTGGAGAGTCAAATATGGCACCCAGTTTGCAGTCATCTGCAAACATGGTCAGCCATATCTCTCCTGTGTTAGCCTGTACATCAGAGGAATATATACTGAACAAGACAGGTCCCAGGACTGAGCCTTGTGGGATGCCACGTGTAACTGGTGTAGAGTCAGACATGGCACCTGCAATACATACCATGTGGGTGCTATCCCTGATCCGCTTAGCAATCCATCTTGTGACATATGTGTCGATATCTAAGCTGGTGAGCATATGTATGATGCCCGAGTGGAGTATTGCTGTGAAGGTTTATGCGAGGTCCAGGCAGGCTGTGTGGACTACTGTTAAATGAAAAATACTGTAATAAAAAGATCAATACACAGGAGGTTCAGGTTCAGGTTCTTTACTAGTGTACACCAGGAGGCAAAAAATGTACAAGTACAGAAATTTGTCTGAATGAAACAGGAAGAACACAACTTTTATAGTTTTTCTTACTAGTATTAACCCACCAGGCTGACGTAGTCAGTCACAAGGGGGTTTACATCACTTTAGCTTACAATATTCTATTTATCTAAAATGCTGATACTACATTTTGCTTAAAAAGTTTTTCTGGTAAACAAAGTGGCCTTGCTAGCCACCTGGTTAGTTACAATACCCTTTTACAAAAGTTTCCACTCAAGGTTCTAAATTAATTCGAACATAATAGTAGATACAGTTCTCAATACATTTCTCTTGTTACATGTTATCACTTCTTCCTTGCAGCCGGTGCGTTATCTAGCAACATATACAAGGTCGATTGCTCAAGCAGGAAAGAGCAGGTGATTCTCATTATTTCACACATTTAATTTCCTGACCCAGCAGATAATCACTTGTGAGAAGCATAAACATTAATTCTTGCTGAGCGGCACACTGCAGTTTCCAAAAGCTTCTTGCAGTTTCATATGAATTCATTTTCTTGTCATAACATTAATAGAATAAAATGCATTATATCTTTCTTATTTCTTAATAAGCACTAAACATATACATTAATACATATTTTTCTAACATTTTCCCCCTGTTAATACTTTTTATTCTATTCTCAGAAGTGAAAACAGTCTTATTTCTTCTTCTAACCTCTTCCACTTAGGATTTGCAGTTAAGAGAGTCATACAGTTTAGACTTCAAGGAGAATTTCATTTGGAACCAATTCCTCAAGTTCAATGTCTTGATACAAGGTTTCAGAGACAGACATATCTATAAAATCTTTAATTAATCTTTTCATGCAGGGGATTCCACAACACACACATGCTCCTAATAGGAGTAAACCCACACAAATGGCAATCAGAATATTCATTAGGATGGAACCCCACCCCCCAAACAGATTCTGGAAAAAATCCATCAGAGGGTTTGGGCCTGGTTTGGTCATGGCTGACACCTGCTGAATCACCTCCAGATGGTTATTAATTTCATGCTTATTATCTGGAATATATGCACAGCATTCTTCTTTGATAAGCGCGCATGTACCACCTCTAGCCACTAGGGTGAAGTCAAGAGCCATCCGATTTTGCAACACAACAGTTCTCATGGCATTCAGTTCATCAGTCACTAATTCAAGAGCAGAAAAAGTTGCATTACTCATTACTTCGAGAAGTTTTGACAGTTTTCTCAGCTCCCAAATTGATTTGACTGCACCATACGCTGGGAGTATACCTGCCCAAGATATAACACTGTCACTCAAGTCCATATGAGTCAATTTGTCTTTGTCCTTCATGGAATTATGGTCTTTCCAACCTGCTTCAACTCGCCCTACTGGATTCACAGGTTTCTCGATTGGATCTTTGGTTTTCTTGGAAACATCTCTCACGTTCCGTATTTTACCCAGAGGTAATTCCGCAGTGTGTCGTATGGCCAGAACCAGGTAGCCCAAAAAACAACTGCCGGACCAATTCTCAGGTAGCCATTTGTATGCCTTTTTCCCACACACAAAATAACAGTTTTCAACTTTAGTGCTAATATGCACCAACCCTGCATGAAACATTTTCTTATCTATGACAATTGTTTAATCAAACCAGGATTTCTTTGTATCTCATAGGTTCATAGGTTCATAGGTTCATACTAGGCTATCTGCCCAAGGGCATTTATAAGCCTAGCCCATAGTTATGTGGCTTTCACCACCCCTTTAGTTTGAATAAAAACTATGCCTATCATTTTGCTGTGCCTCTGTCAAGCAGTGACACTGAAGTAATCCCTGGGGTATATCTGCAATCTCCCATCCATTGGTCAAGATTCCTCTTCAACGTTGTTTTCATTGAGTTCAAGTATGAATCATAGTTAGTATTGCAAACAGTACCCCCACTTTTAGTCTTAATATAACATTTATAAGATATTGTTATGTTACAGTTACTCCAGCCCACCTGGACAGTATCATTCTTGAAAAAACACACAATCCCTTTTTGTGTAACAGGTAAATACAATACTATTTTATCCTGTGATCTCACAGTTCCTGTGTCAAAAAGCAAATTCTCCCAAGTCTCATTGATCCCTAAAGGAACAGCGGACATTAGTAGTCCTCCATATGCTGTTGGTATAGCTGTACAAACCCAGCAGTTTGAAATGTTCATAGTCTCAGCATATACACATTTAATTGCTAGGTATGTGTTAAAGTTCGGATGCCAGTCTATGGATGTCTCATCACGTTTATCCAGTTTTACTTGTGTGGTTGAGAAATGAAAAAAACACAACAAAAAGAAAATTGTCAAAAGTACAGTCAACAAGTGTACGCTCAATAATATGATTATGCAACATTTTTGAGGTTGGTCTGAATTTCTATCTTTGGCCATTTTGTTCTTGTTGCATAACAGTTACAATGTTTTTATCAAGTTGAAAGTTCTTTACCGGTTTACAGTGCGTCAAATGGATCCAAGATGGCCTTTCAGTGATTTTGACTGCAGTAGGCATGGCCAGCAGTACCTGGTATGGTCCTTCCTACTTCGGGCTTGCCCAATTCTTCCTCTTTGTTACCTTCACCCAGATCCAGGACCCCGGGGCTAGAATCGCTTCCAATGGTCTGGTATGTTCTTTATCTGAAAAAGAGTTAAACTGCAAAAGAGATTTATTTGTTAACAGTTTCCTCATATAACTAGCTAGTGAACTATCAGCCTCCTGGTCTGCAGGCATGATAGCTTTCCACTGAGGTACATAATATGCCCTCCCAAACACCATTTCAAAAGGAGTTAAACCCTTTGCATTTGGAACTGTTTGCATACTCAGCAGCGCCAGAGGCAGACAGTGCACCCAGTTCTTTTGGGTTTCATTGACTAACTTTCTAAGTTTGTTCTTGAGGACTCCATTGTGCCTCTCCACCAGTCCTGCAGACTGAGGGTGATAAGCACAATGGTTCTTAAGGGAAATCCCAAAGAAGCGTCCCAATTGCTGTATGGTCTGATTCACAAAATGTGTACCATTGTCACTATAGATTCTTTCCGGTATGCCAAATCTAGGAATAATCTCCTTTATGAGGGCTTTTGCCACTGTTGTTGCATCCGGATTCTTGGTCTGAAAAGCTTCTACCCATCTAGAAAACATATCTACAATGACAAGGCAGTACTTTTTGTTATCACATTTGTTCAGTTCTATAAAATCCATACAAATAGTATGGAATGGATATGGCGGTGTAGGAAAACTTCCTTGTTTAGGTTTAAATGCCCCTTGTGCATGATGTTTGTTACAAATATGACATGCCACACAAAATTTTTTTGTGTAATTTGTGAATCCATATGTTTGAAATATTCGGTTTACTAACTGTACCATCCCCCCTGTTGAGACATGGCACTGCCCATGGCTCAACAAAGCTGCATATCTAAACAAATTAGATGGCAAAATTGTTTTTTTCTCTTTGGAGATGTACAGCCCATTTTCAAGGATTGCTCCTCGTTTTTCCCATTTTTGTTCCTCTGCTTTTGTAGTAAGTGTCTGCATTGTTTTTAACATTTCTAGGTCTAAAATTTCAGAGGGTTGTAATTCCTCGTCTAAAAGTAAAGTTTCTGAGTCTGAAGCTGCTTGCTTCGCAGCTGCATCAGCTCTCGCATTACCTTTTGAAATTCTGTCCTGCTGTTTCGTATGAGCTACGCATTTGCAAATAGCTACTTTAGTAGGTAACTGAATAGATTCTAACAATTCTAAAATAAATTGCACATGATTAATTGGTTTACCACTAGATGTTATCATCCCTCTATTTTTTCACTGCTGTGCAAAAACATGTACAGTAGAAAAAGCATACTGACTGTCAGTATATATGTTTACACATTTGTCTTTTGCTAAGGTACAAGCTCGTGTTAAGGCAATCAATTCTGCTGCTTGTGCAGACAAGTTATGTGGTAAGGATTGGGCTTCTAAGGTTTCAGTGTCTGTAACTATTGCATACCCCACTAGATTTTTCCCTGTAGGGCCCCTTCTGCATGAGCCATCCATGTAATATGTCACCTCAGCCTTATCCAAGGGAATATCCGTGAGATCTTGTCTGGGTAATGTTTTCTGCTCAATTTCCTGTAGGCAACTGTGTGGTGTGCCATCCGCAGGAGTTGGGAGCAAAGTTGATGGATTTAATGTTGTGCATCGTTCAATTGTCATATGAGGTTGGCTCAACAGTATAGTCATACAGGAAAGGTGTCCAGCAGGAGAAAGATAAGCTACCTTTTCTTGCAGTAAAATTATCGCAACCACATGAGGCACTTTCAATGTGAGAGAGTGGAATAACAGCACTGAGGCTGAAGCCTGTACTGCCATTGCAGCTGCAACCACTGCTTGCACACAGTGGGGCAAGGATCGCGCCACTGGGTCTAACTGTGATGAATAGTAAGCTATGGGGTGTTGCTTATACCCATGTTGTTGTGTCAACACTGGTGTCATATATCCTTGCTTACAGTCTACAGTTTGAAAGAAATGTTTATGATAGTTTGGTAGTCCTAAGACTAATGAAGAAGGTATCAATTGCTTCAACCTGCAGAAAGCTATTTCTGCTTCAGGTGTCCATTGTAATAAATCCTGTGCTGCCATCGGCTTTTTGTATATGAGGTCGGTCAGTGGAGCAGATTCCAAAGCATAGTTTGGTATCCAACTCCGGCAGAAGTTAGTTGTTCCCAGGAAGGACATAATTTCCTTCTTGGTCACTGGTTTGGGTGCTTGTAAAATCACTGTTTTTCTATCCTCATCTAGTACTCTACCTTCTTTGGATATTACATATCCTAGGTATCTAACTTGTTTTCTCCAAAGCTGCAGTTTGCTTTTGTTTACTTTGTGTCCCTGTGTTGCTAAGAATTGTAACAGTGCTATGGTATCCTCCCTGCATTGCTGCTGGGTGGGGGCTGCTAGCAAGATGTCGTCTACATAAAGTAGAATTTGACTACCCCCCAGTGGGTTGAATCCCGCCAAATTACTAGCCATTTCTTCTGCGAATGTTGTTGGACTCTCACAATATCCCTGTGGTAGTCGAGTATATGTATACCTTTAACCCTGAAATGTAAATGCAAACCAGTATTGGCTATCAGGATGTATAGGTATTGAAAAGAAGGCATTGCTGATATCTACCACAGAGAAATATTTTTGATGAGGTTTCAAATCATTTAACAAAGTGTGTGGATCTGGCACTGTAGGTGCTCTAGGTATTACTGCATTATTTACAGCCTGTAAGTCCTGAACCATATGCCATTCCCCATTTGCCTTTTTAGCAGGAAATAGGGGTGTATTACATGGTGAATCAGGAGATTCTACCAGTACTCCTTCTCTAAGTAATGCTGCTATTATAGGTTTGATTCCTATCTCTGCATCCTTTCTCAAAGGATATTGTCTCTTCTGTGGTCTAAATGCTGACTTTGGTGTAATAGTAACTGGTCCTGCTGTTCAAATAAGTCCTACATCTGACTTGCCTGTTGACCAAAGAATCTTTGGTATGTTACATAAGGCTTTCTCCTCTTCTTCTAATAAGAATGCTAATCAGCTGTCCTCGCTGGACTGCAAGTGTACAGCTGGGTGTGCCTGTGTTAACCAATTCAGTTTTTGTTTCTGTATTCCCTGCTCTGATAATTCTAAATCAGTTTGATTCTCCCATCTCATTACCTTTTCTCCTAGGTCTGCCCATTTTACATTTTTCTTCTTAGTTAAACTGACATGTGGTAATCGATTAGATTTGTATAGTGCAAGGAATTCTTGAGGTAATGAACAGCTAACAACACTGTTTCCCTCAGTATCCCAGTACAGATTACGTAACACCAATCTGTTTGCACGATTTCTGAACAATTCTTGCTCATATTCCTTATAAGGTCCTGGTGTGCTACAGTAATACAGAGTGCAATGCAACAAATGCTGTCTGTCAGTGTCAAGGAAGGGGCTTTACTGATGGCTACGTTCATCAGTTCCTCGGTCACTGCCCCTGGACCAGTCGTAACTAAGTCCTGGCTGTACCAGTAAAAGGTCTCACCCTCCGATCGCACCACAAAAGTATCCATTTGTCGCTGTGCCTCAATATCCTGCATAGTCGGAACTACTGCTATGCCAAATATCTGCATAAGGTCCCTACCTAATAGGTTCACTGGACATTTTGCAGAAACAACAATTTTACTCCTTTGAGTCATCCCTGAAACAGGGTCAGTTATTGCTATATCATGGGAAAGTGGTTCCCAGTATAGCTGTCCATTTGCAGCTTTCACTAATATATAATCAGGTGATTCTGAATGTTCCGGTAACTTGGAGGTGTGTATCAGAGTCCATGATGCTCCTGAATCACACAGGAATTTAACTTCCTTCCCCTCCACCAGAAGGTAACTTCTGGTTTTGTGTCTGCTAGGTAGAGCTCTAGGCTCAATAATGCTAAATCTAAAACCTCATTTTCTTCATCTTCCATGTCTACTTGCACTTCTTCTACTCCTTCTATCACATTTACATTTGTCCTCTCTTTATTGTCTTTTCCCGATGATTTCTGACTCTCGTATGGTGTATCTTCACCATCATATAGTCAGTCCTCATCTCCCTTATCCTCTGTGGTTACCTTCTTATTTTGTTTGCAATCCCTAGCTAGATGTCCTTTCTTCCCGCACTTAAAGCATTCACCTCTCTTTTCCTTTCTTCAAAGTCCTCTGACCGTTTGTCAGACTGTTTATTTCCCTGTGCATTTTTCTTACCCTTTTTACCAGACTGTAATACATAAACTTCAGCTCCATCTTCAGCAGTGAAGACTTGCACTTTCTTTTTCTTTTTACTATTAAAATGTCTTTCAGCATGTCTAGCATATTCAAGTAAGGCTTGTAACCTACTTGTTCGATGATCTATCATATGCTTCAGAACGGCTACTAATAGGTGCAATGCAACCTTTTAAAAATGCATTTTTCAATTGTTGTTCATACAGGGAATCATTTGTCTGATTTTCGGGAACTGTCATACCGCTATGGTTATTAAAACATTCTAATAATCTGGCATAGTACCCATCTACTGTTTCATTTTCTTGCTGTATGCATTGATTAATACAAGTCCAGTCTGCTCTAGGTTTCCATTTCTCAGAGATTCGGTCTGTAAGGCCTTTTACTCTATTGTCAAGTTCTGCGTCACTATGTGGGAGTGGCTTAAATTCTGCATTACGAGGATTCCAGGTGCCACTAATCATGTGCCAATCTGGACCTGCAATTTGTCTAACTACTTTTTCTACTTCTTCCCCATTTAAGTGGTAACTTAACCTCATGCCTTGTAAATCTTCTAGGAATTTTGTACAATTAACTTTTGGATGGGGAATTCCCTCAGTAGCCTTCCAGATATCCTCCGGTGTCCATGGCCTATATACCAAGAGGGTTGGGTCCTGTCCAACCTGTCCTGCCTGAGGATTTGGTACCTCTATAAGTGGACATATTTCTTCCTCACTCTCAGCTTGTAAATTTCTCTCCATTTGATATGATTCTATGTCCCCCTGTGTTTTACGTGTTCGGGACCTAGTTTCAATGGGATCTCTAACAAATGATTTTGGTTTCACTGAAACATCAGAATACCGTGGAGGTGGACCAGCTTGTCCATCCGCTTCATATCCTGAAAAAGGGAGTGGGGGGGAGCCATTGCTACTACTATATTATTATCTTCTTTGTCTAAAAACAATGCCTTTGAATTATTACTCTTTTGTTCCCTACGGTTTGCTTCCTCAATCCACCGGTGTGCCTGAGGAATGCCTAATTGTCGTTGTTTTCTTGCCTGACCTTTATTATCACTTTTAAGCTGTTTAAGAAGTTTAACAAGTGAAGATTTGTCTAATTTCCCATCAAATTCATATTTGTTAACCCATTTTGCATAATATCTAACATTATCTGCACGTTGTAGTTGCATATATTTTGCGTCTTCGGTTAGGGCCGGGTCTCACGATGTTTTAGTGCACTGATTTCCCATGTTAATAAATGTTATGTAACCCTTTTACCACATGGTACCACAACTTCAGTTTCTTTCACAGTTTATCTAGAATAACTGCCTACCTTATTCTGTTACCCTGATCTATGACCAAATAAACAGTAATTTTTTCTTGTCCCTGATCTGTATGACAAATCTGACAAAAAAAACAATATTTATTGTAACCTAGTCCCTGATCTAAAACAGAAAAAAGGCAAAAAGTCTCCCTACCTGAGCCTCCGGTATTGAGCAGTCATGGTTTGAAGTGGAGATCCGCTTTTCAGCCACAGATCAGAAAGTGGCCAGCCTCTTTAAACGACAATTCAGTCAGAGGTATTTTCACTCAAGAAGAATCATTTTGGTATCTTCTCCTGCATGCAGACTTCGACTACTGCTACGCTCTGATCTGCAACTTCTGAGGGATTCTGGTCCGAAGGACCAATCTGTTAAATGAAAAAATTACCTTCCCTACGTCTATGGACATGGTAACTGTTTAAAGAAGTTGACCATGTTCAAGAGGCAAGATCTGCCCACAACAAAGCTGAATTGTGTAGGATCCAGTGCCTGTAGGTTCCTGATGTCTGTGTGTATGAGTACCATGGTGATACACTCCATAGCTTTGCAGACCAGGCTAGATAGGCTTATAGGGCGATAGTGTCCGGGGTCTGTTGTGGCACCACCTTTGTAGAGCAGGACCACTGTTGCTGTACATCATTCCTTGAGTACATATCCTGTAGTAAGTCTGATATTGAACAGTGACTTCATGTGAGGGTTACGTTCGTCATGAAGTTTGTGTAAGATGCAGGCCGGGACACCGTCCGGTCCCATTGATGCTGTATTGTCATCCTTGGAGAGGGCAGCACTCACCTGATCATCTGTGATGTCAGGGAGGCTACACTCTGTTGGGATGGACATTTGCTCATTAGGGGGGATGGGGGTGACATTTGCACTGAACCTGTTTGCCAGGATGATGGCAATGTCTGTGGGTTCAGTGTATGTGTTGTCATTTTGCAGTAACACACAGCATATCTGGGAGTTGGCACCCAGGTTCATGACATAACTAAAGAAGGCCTTGTGATTGTTCTCAGTGTGTGGTGCAATTTACCTTTCGAAGTGGGTCTTAGATGAATTCATGAGTGAACGTAGCTTCTTGCTAATACTGATCAGAGATGCCTTCCCTTATTGGGATTGTGCTCTATCATGTAGTAGCCCCCTCCTTTTATTGTATAGCTTATTTATGGCCGTGGTCCACCAGACAGGTCCCCTACCTTTGGAGGAGTGAGTCTGGTTCTTATTTGGGATAGCACGATCCATGCATTCCAGTAGGTGTCAATAGAATGTGTTTGTAAAGGATTCAGTGGTCTGAGCCATACTTACCTCTGTCCCAGGGTCTTCGAAGGATACCACCTTGGTTTAGAGGAGTGTGACATTTGTTGTTGGTAAGTACTTGACTGAGAGAACCTAGGATGGGAATGGGGATGGGATATGGATGTTCAGTGAGATAAATGTATGATCTGACCTTACCAATGAGGGGCATACCTCTGGTGTTGAACATGGAGTCCCCTTGTTGGTGATGATCAGGTCCAATATGTTTTCCCCTCATGTGGATGTGGTGACCAGTTGTGACATAGCATTTGTGTTTAGAAATTCTAGCAACCGTTGGGTGAGGGTGTTGTGGCTTGAGTAGTATGCCCACTCAATGTTTCTGTAGTTGAAGTCACCCCATATAATGGTGTTTGTAGAGACCGTCATATCCTCCAGTGTTCCCAGGAAAGTTGAGTGGGGTTCCTGAGTTCGGGAGGGTGGTTTGTAGCAGGCTACAAACTGAAAGGCAGTTTTGCCCACTGTTAGTTGCACATGTATGGTCTCTGATGCTTCCTGCAGTGTTACTAACCTGGAGGTGTGTGTATTTGTGATGTATACGGATACTCCCCCCAAAGTTGTTGGTCGGTCCGAGTCTTGTGACAGAAAAGCATGGTATGAAGTATAACCTGGTAGTACTGGTGTGCATTTGGGAGCCTGAACCAGGTGTCTGTTACTGCACAGATATCAACATTCACCATACTGAGGAGAGTCTTGAGTGCGTGCATTCTGGGGTCGAGACATCTGGTGTCGAGCAGCATTACCCATACTTTCATTTACCTTGTATTGTCCATGGAGGTGGGTTTGTCATTTGAGCCTTGCCCAAAAAAGGCACTGTGGGGGTGGCAACAGCCTTAGCCAGTATTTGAAAGTCCAGGGGTGACAGGTGCAAGCTGTCCAAAGCGAAGCTACATGGCATGTCGAGCATGTCATCCCAGGCTGACAGACACTGGATCCCCTTTGAATGACACCAATATGTTAGCCAACTGTTACAATTGATCAGCTTGTCTGTATACTGTGCCATCATTCTTGATGAGGGTAAGATGTTACACAAGGTCAGGGTCATACTGGCTTGGGTAACATGATCACAGAGCTCCTCTATGTCCCTTGTCATGTAGTCCAGGGAGGAACATCTGAGGTATGTCACACCAGCATGGAGAATGATGGAGCCATATTTGTACTTGCTTTGGAGTGACCTGAGTGCATGTTTAATGAGGCAGAACCTGCCACCTGACAGACAGCACAAAGTGTCCTTCTCCTTGTTCAGCCTGGTGAGTGTGACGTCAGTGTGTCTGACAATAGAGTCCTCTATTACAAGTGTATTAGGTGTATTTTTACCCCTAAGTGCAGTGACTGTGTGGCCCACTGACTTTGTGAACCATGTGATATGTTGGTAATGTTGTGGGGTAGCAGTTGTCTGGGTGTCTGCTTAGGAGGTCTCTGCTGCTTAGGCAGATATTATGTAGAGCCTCCAAGTATGTAATTGTGTGGTAATGTAGTTTGTTTGCTGTTGCTATAGGTCTATGTGTGACGGAGTTGTGGTGTGTGTGGTTACCTTCACCACCTGATAGACTGTGCCGGCCATGGGTCGAGAGAGCTCAGCCTCCCGTTTGTCTATATAGTTGCATCTCCCACATATATCTGAGTTTGTTGGGAGGAGGTGAGGGTTGTCTGTGTACATAAGTCAGTTGTAACATTGCCTCAAAAGTCCCATATTCACCAGCTGGACTGGAGAGTACACGCAAAACCAACCGTTGGACATGTCAGGATATTATGATGGCATACTCTCTGTTGACTGATCTAAAGGGATCAGTAGGGCGTTAAGTGTGTAAAAGAGTATAACAGGTGTTTAGTGCTCAGGTATGTTGGTGTTTTTGAAAGATTATCTGCGAAAGAGTCCAGACAGAACCATGACACTTCCTTCAGCTATGTCATACACAGCACTGTACACACATATATGTCCTGACTCAGGGCCAACTGTACCTGACTGACAATGCTGACATCCTGTCAGACAAGCCCATACATACATACCCACCTCCCACTGACAAATGTCCTTATCATCATACCAGGAGATATCACATGTAGAATGGGTAAACAGCTCCTTCCAAAGCTGAAAACATGGCATCAATTGGATGACATTGTTTCCCGATATGTGTCATAAGTGAACTACAGAACAAACAGACCCTGCACCTGAACAGTCTGCTGAGCCACACCCTCTCTACAGGATCTGAAACTGTTGAATGTGTTACAGCAACATATGGCACACCCCACAAGTGTTGGTTCACAACAGACCATGGGAACTATAGTCCTATAAGCCTATGACGTCTGATCTGCAAGGCCATTGAGTCCATCACGATTGAAGTCATAAACAGAGCTATTGGAAGCCGACAAACATACAGCCCTACCAACTGTGGTATGATCATGGGCAGATCATGGTTCTCAAACCTGCTAGACTGTTTGCAAGGCAGCCACCCAGGACACACATCACTGAAGGGAGCTACACACGTCCCACATAGACTCTGAGTAGCCCTTTATCAACATCACAGACACATGTTGTATCCACAAATTCAACAACCTGTGCATGAATATGTAGTGTCATATGAAGGAATGGAAATTTGTCCACATAGAGATCACACAAGCTAAGAATTGTGGAGTCCTGTTCAAGCTGTTAACACATGCTGGCCCACATGGTTCATTTCTGGGATTGCATAAAACAAAGTGCACACACATTACCATGTCCAGTCTGATGATGTCAGCATCCTACAAATATAGCAGGAGAAAATGCAACACCCAGTCAAGCATATAGTGCGTTGTGTTAATGTGTACCTCTGTAGTATCGTAACCTAGTTAGGTAGGGGTTTGAATCCTGCAATTGTTCTGTGTGTGGGGGGGTGTTTGTGTGCGTGTGTGATTTCTTGTGAGAGGAGTTCCCTTTTTGGAGACTAGGAAAACACATGAATAGAAGTAGATTCTTCTTTGGCAAGTCTGATGATGTCAGCATCCTAGAAATATAGCAGGAGAAATGAAAACACCCACTAAAGCAAGCAGCACGTCGTGTTAATGCGTATCTTTGTAGTATCATAACATAGTTAGGTAGGGGTTTGAATCCTGCAATTGCTCTGAGTGTGTGTGTGATTTCTTGTGAGAGAAGTGCCCTTTTTGGACACTAGGAAAACACAGGAATAGAGGTAGATTCTTCTTTGGCAAGTCTGATGATGTCAGCATCCTACAAATATGGCAGGAGAAAAGAAAACACCCAGTAAAGCATATAGCGAGTCATGTTAATACGTATCTCTGTAATATCATAACATATCTGGGTAGGGGTTTGAATCCTGCCATCGCTGTGTGTGTGATTTCCTTTGAGAGAAATGCCCTTTTCGGAGTCTGTGAAAACACATTCAAAGAAGTAATCTCCTGTTTGGCATGTCTGATTATGTCAGTATCCCAGAAATACAGCAGTGGAAATGAAAACTTCCAGTAAAGCATATAGTGCATTGTGTTATTGCGGATCTCCCTAGTATCATAACATAGTTAGGTAGGGGTTTGAATCCTGCAATTGCTGAATGTGTGTGTGTGTGTGTGTGTGTGTGAGACACTGTTGTTTAATGTGTTTTTGGTTTTGCTTTTACAACTGTATGACATATCAGTAAAACAACAGTATGTGCATTGCACACTTCCGGTATCTGTGTGGCACATACATATATGTACACATGACCTCAATTGTTATCTGTGTGTCAAATACATATATGTACATGTGACCTCAATGAGTTCATAGGTGTGAAGCCTGCTTTCTACACGAATACATCTGTTACCATTGACAGTCTGTGCTGCTGCTTCGCAGACCTTAGGTCACATATGTATGTATGTGTCATGGCCAGCCACTGTAGTGATCTGTGGCCTAGGTCATCTGTGTCACACACACCCATGACAGTTTCTATAGAATAGTGTGAGTGAGGGTTCATGCCTGGGGTATATGTCAGACATGTTCAAACACAATACAGTCGTTCAATAATGGCCATTCATTACAGGTGTACAACACCTCCGTGGATATGCATACAGACCACTTCATGCTTATGTGATTCACTGAGGGACATCAGCATACCTTTGGAAATGTGAATACCAAAGGACAGATGACATAACATGTGGCTGTATGTACACATTGGTACCCCTGCTACATGTTGTGGGCTACTAACAATGTGGTACTGTCAGGATACTATGTATTGTAAATGTGGATGACTATGCTATAGTTGGCTTATAGCTTTACAGCATTTGTTGGTCAACAGGTATCTGTCTGTATGATACCCTTGTGGAAGATAAGTGTCTCATCTGGAGAATGCATTGTAGGCCACTGTATGCATTACCAGATCTGGACGTAGATATCCCTAGTGTGTTTGCTTGTATCTGGGACGTCTACTTGCCAAACAAGAGTGGTCCCAGGAATGTGTGGTGGCCAATACCACTGGTTACTGGTATAGTATAGTACCGGAAGGACTCAATTGCTACTGTGTATCCTACATCTGTGTGTCAGTTGTCAAGACATCAGCTAACGATTGGGTAAAGTCAGGCTGTTGAGGTTATGTATACTACCAGTATGCAAAACAATGACCGATATAAACAGTATCACCCACAGCATAGTGTCAAACTATATCATACACACATGTGTACCCAAGTCGTAACATATGTGTAGTAAAATGCATACTGGCCACCAATAGGAAATATGAAGTGTTAACACTGTGTAATACAGGGCATGTCACCCTTCCCATGTGTCCACTATGCACATACATGCAGATGGTGCACCTCCACCATGTTCACAAATGTACACCTGCAAATCTGTACTGCACACATCACACACGTACCATCCACTCACCAACACATGCTGCCAGTACCGCACACATCAACCAAGTGGCACATGAGTGGACAATACAGTATTGGAATTAACGCTGGTGTAAACAATACTACATTGATAATCATAGCTTTCATGCATCAAGCCTGCTCAGATATACCTACAAGGATATCAGTACACCTTGCTGTTGACAACATGCTAACATTGCTACACTGCTATTAGGTCACCCTGTGCATCAGCACCATGTAAGCCTGTTCCTGCATCATTGTCACAGATGACAGGAGGTAGCACAGTTTCATCATATGCACATGGTGTGTTATTGGTTTGCCAGAGCCCGACAATGACCCATCCAATCGACATATATGTGTGTGTGTGTGTGTGTGTGTGAGTGTGTGTGTGTGTGTGTGTGTGTGTGTGTGTGTGTGTGTGTGTGTGTGTGTGTGTGTGTGTGTGTGTGTGACAACAGTACAGTATGGGTCAATGTTGGTGTAATGTGTGTGTGTATGTGTTAGCCCTAGGTGTTTGGTTTATGTTTGTGTGTCTGCATGCACACAGTTCCACCTTGTGGCTGCCACATACAGGTGATTGTGGAACAGCCACAGACTGTACCTGCCAGGGTGTACAGCTCACTGTCTCTGGCCACGGACACAGTACCTGTGCCTCCCAGGAGTGTCATGGACAGTATCGGGTACCAAGCCAGACTGGGCACTATCATCGGAGGCAGAGGGATGTCGAGTGGACTCATGTCCCTGCTGGGACTGGCCAGAGCCACGTGCATGTGGTCATCTAGGATGGTCTATTGACAGCCCAGCCCCAACATTGCTGGGGCTGGTACTGCCACTATGGGAGCGGCTGGGATTTGTGTGTCATCTGCGACGAGTGCCAGCTGATGATGTTGCTGGCATACGTCCATGTTGACATCTCAGCTATCCTGCACTGTCCTGGCACATGGACATTACATTGCAGAGGACATCTAGTGTCTCCCCTCAATGTCTATCAATGACCTCGGTGTAATTACGGATGGCACCGGCAAGGTCACGGATACTGTCATTGATAGCAGTGTTGTGAGCCCTCTGCGCCCTTAGTCCCTGCCTGCTGTACCGTTCCATATGTGCCTATGCCTGCATTACAGACCGGAACATGGCTAAGGTTGTGAGACCTGTGGGGGTCACGTCTGCCAGGGACATTATGACCAGCAGTGCTCCCATGAGCACCCCTGGACATATGCCTATGTGGTACCATTCCAGGTGTCTGGGTATGGCTGCTGTGTGGGGTTGCATGTGCCATAGATACCACACTATCCTGGTCGGTGCCTGCTGTATGCTGTTCCTCCACTAAGGTCATTGGTGTTGAGGGATGTATCGGCAGTATGAATGTGCACATAGATGAGGTGGACAGCTGTGTACTGTCGCTTGGCGGACCAGTGACAGACCCTGACAAACCTGCCTGTGCCACTACACATGTGTCATCATGCCCGCTTTTTTTGGCAGTGACATCAGGTTCCCTGCTGCACTCATCCAATACCTCAGTACCTGTGAGAGGAAGTCAGGAAACACACTTCACAATCTGTACAGGATGTTAGCGCACATGCACACATGAACACATGCACACATGCAGACATGCACATATGCACACATGAACACATGCACACATGCACACATGCACACATGTACACATGCACACATGCACACATGCACACATGCACACATGATGCAGATGCAGGCATCTGTTTGAGTCTGGTAATACTCTTTGTGAGGTATGTGTCTGGCATCTACTGTCACTGTGGATGTCTTCTGAGGTACATACCGACAGGGCAAATGTACTCTATGATGGGTGTTATGACTGATGAGTATAGTGGAACACTGACCTCTTATTCCATGGATGACACACCTTTTCTGATGACATGTGGACCGTACGTAGTTTACATGACTAGTGTGGCACTGTGATTATCAATAGGGACACTACTGTCCACCTTTGTCCCATAGTCTCTCATCACACTTTTGGTGTTGAGTAGACTACCACCTATGTGGTAGTTCATGGGTACAGGGTTTTTAACAAGAGGGATGGCAATACGTTTACAACATTGAGCTTGGGCATACATATGAACATCCATTGGTGTACATATAGATATACATATAGGCACATATACAGTCCACCTTTCATGGTGGGAATACCAATTATGCAAAGTTTGAGAGGGATGCAGTTATGTAATGATATTGCACAGTCTTGTGCAGAATGCATGGAAGGTAGTCTCAGCCCATGTACCTTTAGCAGGACCCTCTATCTGGAAGACTAAAACCTGAGGAATCATACCCATGGAGTTTAAACACCACATATCATATGCCAGCACTGTACGCTGTCTTGTTTGCCACACACTACCACCTACATATAAAAATGCACATAACAACCTGCAACAACATATAATTGTCAACCCTTCACAAACAGTTGCAGTATGTCCCTTGCTCTATGCACATGTTCAGATGCTAATTTATCAGACACATACATATCTCTCCATATGTGTGTGTCATACACACACTGAGTCCACACTGTTGTAAGTCCGTACACCTCACGGATGACGTGTTGGGCCTTGCTACAACACAGACAGTTGTCACATGTGTGCATACAGTAATAGTACAGGGAGTATATATAGCTGCAAATGATAACATTACTATACTAGCCTGGTACAGCAGTTGCCAATGCTGAGCTACAAATTATGTTACTATCATGCATGTCTTACTCTGTCACATCCAAGTTTATATAGGTGTTTGCACTACTCCCCCAAACTGCCATTATACACAGTACTGTACAGACCATAGATAACATGTTCAGATGTTCGACATATAATGCTGAGATACATATGTCACAGTTATGTCCCACTGCACACAGCTGCACACTAATTTGTCCATGGCAGTAGTTATGCATGGCATCACTGCATACATACCTACTGCTGCCACTTATGCATGTTTCTGAGTATGTACAGTACTATCCATAAACATCTACTACTTTCCGGTAACTACAAATCTGTTACATACCTGTTACTCACTGTCAGGTCCGTCTGTGTATGCTTTTCAAGGTTTTTTTTTTATTAAGTAAAGTTTTTTACTTATTAGTTATTATTGGTTATTAATTAAGTTTTTTTTTCTTAATTAATATATTTAGGTTTTAAAGAAGTAAATATAATATTTACTTAAGTAAGGTTTCTTTATTAAGTAATAAAGTTTGTCAGTAGTTGCTGCCATGTGCAATGTAATGATTGCATGTGGGGATAGCAAGTACAATCTGCTTTTATAGGTATCTGGGCATGTGATGCCCTCTGCACCAATTTGTGCCCAGCATTTGGTAAATGCATACAGCCTGCTGTGTGGTAATTGCAGTACTCACTGTCATAGCAACCCAATGCTATAAATTGCTAAGTTATGTAGGTGTAGCCCTTTCAGATTTCCAGAGTGGGGCCCATGCTTGTTTGCTGTGGACACTGTTGTGTAAGTCAGAAGGTTGGTATACTTCTTATATCTGAAGCTAGATGTGTATACAGTGATGTACATGTCAGGCCTGACTGTTGCCACATGCAGTATAGAGCTATCAGTGTAAAGTTTAACTCACCCCTACAAATGCTTACACAACATTTATGTGACTATGTAGTTTCTTTTCCACTCATATAATTAACTGCCATACAAACTTAGTTATTGAGAAGTATTCTTTTGGCACATAGGTTCATAGGTTCATAGGTTCATACTAGGCTATCTGCCCGAGGGCATTTATAAGCCTAGCCCATTGTTTTGTGGCTTACGCCACCCCTTTAGTATGGGGAACTATACCCATTATTTTGCTGTGCCTCTGTCGAGCAGTGACACTGAGGTAATTCCTGGGGTATATCTGCGATCTCCCATCCATTGGTCAAGATTTCTCTTGAACAAGGCCAGCGAGGTGCTCTGCCTCACATGTACCGGGATTTTGTTCCACAGCATAGGGAGTCTTTGGGTGATGAATCTATCCCTCCAGCACGTCCTATTAATAGCCGTGTCGAGGTTTAAGTCTCACGCCCTTGTGGCTCTGATGGATCTAGATATTTTGAGGTGAAGCATATTCATCAAATCTGGGTTTGACATGGCCTTGTATGTTAGGCAAAGGTCACCTCTGAGCAAGCGGTGGCGACTGAATAGAGCTGGAGTTCTTTCAGTCGGGCAGCATAGGACAGATTTTGAGACCCTTTATCCTTTTGGTGAGGAACTTTGTGGCCTCTCCAGCTGCTGCAAGTGTCGGGTCAGATACATTCGAATGGGGCATTGTACTCAATCATTGGTCTGATGAGTGATGAGTAAAGGAGACTATGACCTCTCTTGATCTAGATGAGAATCCTTCATGATAAGGTGGGCAATGTAGAAGGACTTCCTAACTACTTTAGCTACATGGGTGTTGAATGACAGACTACTATCAACCTGGGTCCCCAGGTCCCTGATAACTTCTTCTGTGCTCAGTGGATTGCCACCTATTTGGTAGCTAGGGGTAACCTTGTTTTTCCGAAGGGTATGACTATGCATTTTTGGCATTTAACTTTAGGCCGTGGCTCTGGCACCAGTTATCCGTTCTGTGAGACCCTTCTGAAGGATATCTGTGTCAGATGTGTTTTCTACTATGGCCCAGTTTGCAGTCATCTGCAAACTTTGTCAGCCATAACCCTCCTGTGTTTGCTTGTACTTGAAAAGTAGATGCCAAACAAGAGTGGGCCCAGGACTGAGCCCTGTGGGACACCACTTGTGACAGGCTTTGAGTCTGACATGGTGCCAGCAACTCTGACCCTGTGGGTTCTGTCACTCAGCCAGTTTGCAACCCATCTTGTGATGTATGGGTTAACATTTAAGCTGATGAGTTTTCAATGATACCCGAGTGGGGTATTGTATCGAAGGCCTTAGCCAGATCGAGGTAGGCTGTATGGACTGCCTTTCCCTCATCAATGGCTTTGGTGACTGTTTGAAAAAGTCAACCAAGTTTAAAAGGCATGATCTGCCTTTGACAAAGCCAAACTGGGTTGGATCCAAAGTCTGCAAATTCCCTATGTCTTTATTTATGAGGTCCATTATGATCCTCTCCATGGCTTTGCAGATAAGGCTTGTCAAGCTAATGGGCGGTAATTTCCAGGGTCTGTGGAGGCACCGCCTTTGTGAAGTGGGACCACAGTTGCAGTGCGCCACTCCCTATGCGTATCCAGAGGTAAGACTTTGATTAAACAGCTGTCCTAGCTGTGAGTTTAATTCCTCATTGAGTTCGTGGAGCACACAGCCGGGGACACCATCGGGTCCCATGGATGCTGTGTTTTGCTTTGGAGAGCAGTTCTCACTTGGGCTGGAGATGTTTGGGGGCTGCACTCATTTGGTATAGATATCTCTCCTTTTGGGGGGGGGAAGTTTGCACTGAACCTGTCAGCCAGTATGTTGGCAATGTCTGTAGGATCAGTAATCTTCACATCATTTTGAACTAGTTCTGAGCATATCTGGGAGTTTCCTCCTAGGTTTCTAACATAGCTAAAGAAGGCCTTATGATTGTCTTTTGAGTCTTTAGCTATTTTTCTCTCGAAATTTGCTTTGGATGATTTTATGAGAGCTCTTAGCTTTTACTTATAGTGATCAAGGGTGTCTTACCTTTTAAGGATTTTGCTCTATCTTGTAGTAGCTTCCTCCTTTTGTTGTAGAGTTTGTTTATGGCTGGGGTCCACCAGACTGGACGCTTGCCTTTGGTACAAAGAGTCTTTGTTTTGCTTGGGATTGCCTTATCCATGCAGTCCTGCAGGTGCTGGTAGAAGGCGTTTGTAAGTGATTCAGCGGCTTGAGTATTGTTTTCCGGCTCGGGGCCTGAAAGGAGACCACACTAGTCTTTAGAAGTGTGAAGTCGGCTTTTGAGAAGTACTTTACTGTGGTCTTTTTTATTTCAGGTGGGGGTGGGATGAGGACCTCCAGCGAGATTAGTTTGTGATCTGATCTCACCAGTGAGGGGTATACTTCCGTTGTTGAACATTGTGCTCCCATGTTCGTGATGATGAGATCAAGTATGTTATCTCCTCTTGTGGGGATGGTGACTAGTTGTTCCATGGCATTTGAGTTTATGAATTCCAGGAACTTTTGGGCTAGGGTGTTTGGGCTTGAGTAGTGTTCCCAGTCTATATTAGGGTAATTGAAGTCACCTAGTATGATGGTGTTTGGTGATACATTTATCCCCTCTAGTGTTTGCAGGAAGGCCATGTGAGTTTCCTGAGTTTGTGAGGGTGGCCTGTAACATGCTACAATTTGCAGAGCAGTCTTGCCTATGGTTAATTGCACCTGGATGGTCTCCGATGCATCGTGCGTTGCCACCAGTCTTGAGGTGTGGGTGTCCTTGATGAATATGGATACCCCCTCCTTTCTTGGTATTGTCCGGATTTTGGGGCGGAACGCATGATATGAGGTAAAACCTGATAGCTGGGGTGCTCTCAGGAGCCTTGAACCAGGTTTCTGTCACAGCACAGACATCGATGTTCTCCATACTGAGAAGGGCCTCGAGTGCGTGCATTTTGAGATTTAGACTTCTGGCATTGAGCAGCATTACCCTTAGTTTTTTCCTTTTTGTGTTCTAGGGTGGTAGGTTTAGAATTTGAGCCTTGCCTAAAAAGGCACTATGGGGTGGCAAGAGCCTTTGCCAATATCCGGAATCCCAGGGTGACAGGTGCAAGCCGTCCCTTGGCAGCGTGGCTTGTCCAGCATGTCATCCCAGGCAGACAGATACTGGATCCCCTTTGAATGACACCAGTGTTTAAGCCAATTGTTAAAGCTGATCATCTTATCTCTGTATTGTGGCATCATTCTTGGTGAAGGTAGGATACTGCTCAAGGTCAGGGTCATACCTGCCTGGGCTACATAATCAGAGAGCTCCTCAATGTCTCTTTTCATGTAGTCAGGAGTGCGTCTCAGGTCGTTTACACCAGCGTGGACAATGACTGAGTCATATTTGTACCTGCTGTTGAGAGACCTGAGTGCTTGCGTTATGTGGCGGATTCTAGCCCGACAGGCAGCTTACTGTGACCTTCTCCTTACTGAGTCTGGTGAGCGGGACATCAGTGTGTCTGACTATGGAGTCACCAATGACTAGTGTGTCTGGCATTGTGTTTGGCCTTAAGGGCTGTGACTGTTTGACACTCTGACTGTGAGGTCTATGTGTTGCGGTGTTGTGTTCTGAGGTGGTGGTTGTTTGGGTGTCTGCTTTGGTGGCCTCTGCTGTTTTGGTAGATTTTTTGATCAGAGCCTCGAGTATGTCTTTGTGTGTTTATGTGTATGATTTGAGGTTGTAATGGTACTATGTGAGACTGGGTCTATAGTGTGTGTGGTAACCTTCTCCTCCTGACTGGTCTTGCCAGTCCTATGTTGAGAGAGCTCAGCCTCCAGTTTGGCCGTATAGTTGCATCTCTCGCATGTATTTGTGTTTTGTGGGAGGAGGAAAGGGTTGTCTGTGTACATGAGGCAATTGAAACATTGCCTCAATATTCAGGTTCACCAGCTGAGCAGGAGAGGACACTAGCAACTGATCCCTCGACATGCTAGAAGGGTAGACGAAAAACTTTAAAAAAGATTCCGGGGGACGTGGGTGACAGAAATGGGGGTTGCCTTTTTGGGGTACTATCTATGACAAGAGTGCCGTATCAAGGTAATAAGTACTGTAGGAGCAAGTGCTAGGTTTAATAGATAGAGAATAGTCTACTTGGAGTCAAGTAGAGTTGATCTTTTAGTTATAGGATACGCTGATTTGATCAGTAGTATAGTTCGAGGAAGGTAGTTTTAAGGAAAATTTGAAGAGTGGACTTTAGGTAGCCGAATAGTTTAAACCTGCTTAACCGGCACTGCCCTAGTGTGCAACAGTGGCAGCTCAGCTAAATCTCTCTAAATCAGCTAACGCGTTTAGCGCTTTTATACCAGGGGCTGGAAAAAGCTAGAAACTGGCCCAAAACGACCAATAAACTACTAGTTACTGGCTGAAACCTCACAAAACTGGACAAAAGGCTGCTCAATGCTTCCCACTCCCTCTGGTAAGCAAGCTAGCTTCCCTTCCCCAAATAAGGCAAGGAAACAGTACACAGGAACTACAACCAAAGCCCAGGAATCAGCAACTCTGAAACTGGACTAAACTAGTAAAGCAGGAAAGCAAGGTAGCTTCCCTTCCCCAAATAAGGCAAGGAAACAGTACACAGGAACTACAACCAAAGCCCAGGAATCAGCAACTCTGAAACTGGACTAAACTAGTAAAGCAGGAAAAACAAGAGATATTGTTTTCTTTTATTTTCTTTTTTTCACAAAACAGGCAGAAACAGGTACAGCAAACACTTATAAATGCTATGAATCAGCTACTACAGCTTACACAGAAGAATTTGCTACAAATACAGTCAAATAGTAACAAACAAGGATTCCAAGTGCAATATTAAGTTAAATGCAGTAAAAACAGCTTCAATGTAACAGAAAGGCAGGCGAAATACAGTTGCTAGGTATTCAGATGTGGAAAGCAACAAAAAATATACTTAGTATCAAGAAAAGTCGCTTATTCAGCTCTCTGCAGCCTGGATTACTCTGCTGGCCCACGTGGAGTCTGTGCTGAGTAGGTACAAGCTGAAAGTTTTATACCAGGGGGCTGGAAAAGCTAGAAACATGAACTGTTTGTGAACTGTTATACTGTGAATATTAATGTAGTCACTTCTGCAGGGTTTGTGGTTTTATTGTTGACATTAGCACAGGGTTCACAGGACAACTGGACAATTCCAGTACTGTATATGCCTACCTACATCCTTGGTAGACCCTAAACACACAAGTGTATTTAAATTGTGAGTGGGGGGATGCTGACATACAGAGAGCATTATGTATTATTGTGTGAATATTATCTTACTGGACTTTAAGGATTGGTGTGTACCTGTTGGTTTATCAAGGCAGATGGTCTGTCTGCATAGTTCCCAACTGTGAACCTATCCAGATGGTAGTCAAATGTTACACTGTTATTCTTTGTCTGTGCAACCCACAGGTGTTTTCATCACTAGTACAATGGCATTGTTACAGTCAGTTGCTACCAGTACATGGCTACATCCTTTGGTATTTATGTGTTGTACTCCTACATAAGGGTATGCTTGTGGAAGTCCTACCACAGCTATTTGCAGTGTGTGTAACAGCAGGATAGCTGCTATGCCTGTGTATTTGTGCCTCTTCCAGGCCTATGAAACATTCAGATACATCTTTGCATGGAGTCAGGGATAGGTAGTTAAATGTGAAGTACACCTTACACATGATAGAGACAGTAAAAGTCTAGACTTGTGTGAAGAAGTGCATATGGATATTTACTCCTTTTATGAAGTACAAGCAGTGTCTACTGTTATTATTGTCAGTATTCATTGTCTAATACCCCAACTTTCTGACTGACATCAGTACTTTTCAGAGGGATTCAGAGGGACACAGCTTAAATATGTTTCACAATCAGGGACATCCCTGTTATGTAGTCACAGTTTGGTAGTATGGCCACGGCCCTAATCAGATTTGCCACTGTTTGTCCTGCTATGATACTGTGTGGGGGTTGTAAAGTGCCTCTGTAACTTTATTTGCTGCTAGAATGGCTGCTTCTCATATCACACTCATGTAATGCATTTCACAACAATTGCTGATAAAGATCCACAAAACAAGCTTTGTGTTATGGCCTTCCTATTTTTCCTTTACATTCAGTCATTGAAATACATGATATATTTATTTGAGCACTAGGTTATTGCATATCTGCTGTGGCTTAGTGGAAATTCATGCAGTCTATTGTATCAATGGTCTGGGGTTTGAGACTGGCAGAGGTATTTTATTTTGCTGCTGAGCAGAACAAGGGCCCTGACATAGAGTGACTAAGTCACTTTTAAGCAGTTGTAAGCAGGTTTGCACTGGCTTGCCCGACGCTTAGCTAAGCGCACACATGCGTACACTCGCTTAAACCCGCTTACTACTGCTTAAAAGTGCTTACTCCCGCTAACCCCGCGCTAATTTCTTTGAAAGAAAAGAAAATGGGGAGATAAGAAAGTGGTGAAAAAGGGAGCACAAAGAGGGAAAGTCAGTAGGAAAACAAGCTTGGGATGTGTAGGGAAGATCTATAGCTGCCCATTTCTTTACCAGCAACAGCTGTGCATATGCAATAAATTTGGAGTGAAATTTGAAACCTTCCACCCCTGGGAGAGGGGTGAGGACAACAAAGTATGTTGTACTACCAATTATAATTATCAGTTTACATGTCCAGCGGACATGTGTCCAAAATGGGCAGCTATGTATGGGGCATAATTTTTTTTTGGGTACAGATTGCCCTTTTTTTTTTTTTTTTTCAGGTGAGAGTGGAAAGTGAAGTTGAGGAAGTAGGTATATTTGGGGAGGTAGGTTGGGGAGGTAAACAGACAAGACAGACAAGATGCATACAGGGGTGGTGTATGACACATGGGGTGGGTGAACACAATTGACGGGGACGGATGTTTGGAAATCGCAAGCCCATGAGCCCACAGATGGTAACAGTGGAACTGCGATCCCCACCCATGGGCAGTCACCACTGCACCTTCACAGCCCTGAGGGTGGCTGTGCTGGGAGCTGAGTAGGATGGGCAGGCTCACCCATGAGACATGCCACTCTCGCCTCGAGCTGGCATAGGGGATCAGCGACTGAATGCTGGATCTCCCTACGCACCACAACCCGGACCCTTCGAAGCATGACAGGTGGCCCTTCTCCACCCATGCTTGCACGGGGGGGGATGAGCCCCATCCCCTGCAGCGCTTCCACCTGAAGGTGGCACAGGACCAATGGAGGAGGGGAGCCCGGGCTGGGCACTGGACCTGCTGGTGCCAGGTGCACTCGCCAGCTGAGGAGGGACAGGTGGGTCCTCTGGGACCGACCTTCCCATACATTCTGTGATTAAGTGTGTTTAATTACAACATAAACAACAGCATTCCAAATTAGTTGTAACAACATGCAGTAATATTCCCATTAACCCAACACACCAAGGTTCCAATAGTTGAACAGCAAGCATAACACATGCATAAATTGAACGACAGTGGACATTCCAACAGCATGCAGGGATGATTGGTGGCAACAGGCCACCATGATTGTGGTGTTTGAACAGGGCACATGCATCAAAGTGAATGCAAATATTTATAGAACAATAGGACATATGTCCCAAAAAATGTTTTGAGATTACACATACCCATTGAGTTGTGGAATTGCATTGTTTATGCACATACAGTAGGATGTAGAAAGAAACCTTAATTAACATCTTATAAGTACTTTTAGTCTACACTACATTCCTATTGACTGCAGCTGTATATCCCCTACATGTAGTATTACACTTGGTAACATGCATTAGGTTGTGTAATGGGTCTGGCTAGTTCATTATATACCTGATCTATATCTGACATACTAACTGCCCAGGATGCAGATGTTACTGCTACATATTTATTGTTGTATTTATATTTCTCTATCTACATATCTGGATGTGTTCACATGACATTTTCAGTTCAATTTGTACAGAACCCTGCATTTCTTGTAGCACACTCACATTTCTGGGGAACAAATTAACAAGCTACTCATGTGCCAGATGTACTTATGCATGCCAGCCAGTAATTGACTGTTGAGGACTGTATATATGCTTCACAGCTAATAGCACTTCCATCACCCACTTTAGATGGGACTGCCCAACTATGTGCTGCCAGCACTGATTAAAACAGTACTATTTGTATAATGCAAGGGTACAACAACATTTCAAAGTAAGTGACACAGACACACTCCAGGTTTTATACCTTTATTAATTACATTACACACTTTTCCACAGGCTCACTCCTTTATTTGATATTACAGTGCATATGGAAGACATATTCAAGACATATTATACCTTTATTAATAGGTTAGAACACTCTTTTTCAGGCTCGCTCACTTATTTTATATGACAGTACCTGCTGAGATATTATTCCGGACATAGTTTACCTTTCTTAATGGGTTACTACGCTCTTTTTCTGGCTCTCTGACTTATTTCATATTGCAGTACATGCAGAGGACTTATTCGGGGCATTTTATGGCTGTATTATTGGACTACAACACTTTCTTTCAGGCTCTCTCCGCTATTATATATAACAATACATGCAGAATAATCACTAACCTGCCTGGTGGTGCAGCCTTAGCAGCCTATCTGTATAGGCTTGCTGATTCGCAGCACGGTCACCTGAAGTAAATGAAGGGATGTTGAGACATACCTATCCATTATACAGAATCAATTATCATTTCTTACATACTGCATTCCATGGCTACCTACTCAGTTGTGGGGCATCTTGCATCCCACGGGCCTCCTGTATCCATTGGTTCAGTAGGTCCTGCTTCCGTCTCTTCAGGTCTGCATGGTGGTGACGGACCTGCTCACCAGTCTGAGGAATGCCTGTGGCACTGGTGAGGCCATGAGCTAACCGGTTCCAAGCCTCTGCCTTGTACTCCATCCCTTGGAACTGGCCCTGCAGGAGTCTTGACTCATGACAGTGGACAAGGAGCCAAACCATGTATTTCGACTCCTCGATGCCCCAACGTTGTGCTCGGAAGCGTGTACTCTGTCCAGCACCAGCCATTCTAACTGCAGATGTGAGCTACAATCAGTTATGGTGAGTATTCCTGCCTATGGGGCTTAAATATGCCACATTTCCCGCACTTTTTTGTGATTGGCCATTTTTGAAAATTCTCGGCTGACTGCAGACCTGCTTAGTAATGGTTAATCTACCATTTATGAGTATATGTATGTTAACAGTGGCTGTCTATCCTAAGCTGTCATGGCTTAGTGGTTCAGTACTTTCATTATGGTACACAAAGTCCTGGGTTCGAACCTTGTCATTGCATTTTATTTTACTACTGTCCAGACAGGCTAGGGGGTGTGGCTGTGTTTAAGCAACTTTGCTCTACATTGCTCCACGTTGCCCTACAGTGCGCTGGTTGGCACGGCGCGCACCTCCGCACAAACCGATTGTGCTGGGTAAAGTGCTATTTAGCTAAGGGCAACTACATTGCGCTGGGTAAAGCACTGTTTAGCTATGGGCAACTACATTGCGCTGGGTAAAGTGCTATTTAGCTATGGGCAACTACATTGTGCTGGGTAAAGCGCTATTTAGCTATGGGCAACTACATTGCGCTGGGTAAAGCGCTATTTAGCTATGAGCAACTACATTCCGCTGGGTAAAGTGCTATTTAGCTATGGGCAACTACATTGCGCTGGGTAAAGTGCTATTTAGCTATGGGCAACTACATTGTGCTGGGTAAAGCGCTGTTTAAATGCGGGCAATTATATATCAGGATCCTTTATAAATATATATTTTGTTCACTGATACATAGGCCATTTCACTGCTTTTTAGTAAAATTTTAATCATATATGTCGGGTATTATTTCATATAACTAATTTAAAACATAAATAGGAAGGGGAGTGGTGGGACTCAAACCGTGAATACCTCCTCTTTGTGTGAACGCTCTACCATTACGCTATTGCTATTTGGCATAATTTGCATAAACATTCCTTCTTATGCTCTTCCATGTCGGGATTGCTAACTGCAGCTAAGCAATGGGCACACCCGCGCACACACGCGCAAATACGGGCAGCTATTTCGGGAATTAGAAAAAATAAAATTAATGTTTTACTTTTTATAACTGTGCTGGGGGTTTACAATGTCAGGGAGTGTGGTGTTGGGTACATGGACATTTGAGCGGACTTGCTCTTGTGTGTTTACATTTTGCATTTCGGACACTTGCAGGGGCGTGGACATTTAGACTGCTCGGCAGTCGGACACACCCCCTGCTTTCCTGCATGATCCGTCTTAGATTTGCAGTTGGGTCAGCATGCCCTCATGAATATTCATGGCATGCTGACATCATACCATTTAATTGCAGCCTCCGAGTAACACTTATTTAGTCTTACACGGAGGATTTGTGAATTCGGGGGATTATATTTATTGCTACATAATTTAAGGGTTAAACTGCTTTTCAAGTTTGTGTGATCCGGGACTAAGCATATTTAATTTCCAAGGGTGTGTGTATGTCTGTGTGGATCGAAGCTCTCCATGCAAAAAGTTGTTTTTTGTTTTTTTTTTTGTAATCGCAAATGCAACCAGTTTGTTTACATTTGGGATTACCTTTTTGAGATGATTTTAGTGGCAATAAATGGTAATCACCAGTAAAGGTATTTGATGTTTTGTGTTTTGATTAAACTCACCAGTGATTATACATTATAAACTCATATATATCGCATTATGACTCTCTCTATCTTTCTCAGTCCCTCTCTCTCTATATAAAATGTATGATCCACTGCCATCCAACAACTTGCAACAAGTAGGAGTATTTGTGTACAAGTAATGCCCTCCACCCCCAGTTAGGTATTTCTTGTTAAGTGACTTGCTCAGAAACACATAGTTGGAGGTAGAATGAATCAAAGCCTGTACCCTGAGGCAGCTCAGTAAGAAATTGGAGCCTTAATCCCTGACACCAACTGCCAGACCTCCTTTAACTTTTTTTTTCAGTAACTCAGTCATTAGCATTTCTTAATTCTTGTTGTTCAGAAAATACATGTCTATGCAACAGTAGTTCTGTTAACTTTTTTAAGTGAATTAAAGTTGCCTAGTAATTAAAGCTCCAAGCTGTTTACAACTTTCTTCCTATAGTCAAAAGTACAACTTTGAATCCTCCCACTTTAATTTGCCTACAGTGTGATTGTGAGAAAGTCACCTAGACAATACTTCTAAGTAACCCCTGTTAATTAACATTTTCCCAGTAAGTTTACCTAGTTAACAAATTGATAAACACAAGTATTAAAAATATGTCCCTTTTTGGCAAGCCCAGTCATTTTTGGCTTTGTCCAGAATTCTTTAGCAAAAAAATTGAGAATTATTTTGGTCTGTTCCTTGTAAAATATGTGTCTTTCTGGCAAATTGTTGTTGATTGCACTCAATAAATAATGTCAGTCACGTCACGTGAGTTTCAGATCTAAAATGCTAGATAATGCGAAGCTTGTTATTCAATCAACTTTCTAAGTATATAAGAGAAATATTTAAAGGCTGTTCCTAATTGTGTTCTTTATTTCTGAGTCTAGAGCTAAGAAGTTGAGAGGGCAGTGGGGAATTGTATGATTCTAACATCAGCGAGCTGAGATACATTCCTGTGCCATTATTTATGAATGCATTAATTCACTTAACTTCAAGCCAATATTTGAAATGTGCAGTCATATATGTGGTGTGTGTGTGTGTGTGTGTGTGTGTGTGTGTGTGTGTGTGTGTATGTGTGTGTGTGTGTGTGTGTGTGTGTCTGTGTGCATGCATACATGAGTTTGGTTCAAAGTTTGAAGTATTATAACCAGTATAATAAAGTCATAGTAACAGAGATGGGGAGAAAGGCTAAAGGTGTTTTTCAATGAAAAGTATCTAGAGATGTTAAGTGAGAATAAACGAATGATTTGCTTTTCTTTCCATGTGTATGTGTGTGTATGTTTGTGTGTTGTGGGTTCTGGATTTTATCAACTTACTCTCAAGTATCTAATGTTTAAAGAGTTTTGCGTGTGCTAAACACACTGTATTACAATTGATAAATATTGTCTTTGCAAAAGAAAAATTTTACATTGTAACTAAATGACTGTTGTTGCAAGCAAAGAAAGACTGGATGTACCAAAGAAATTTTTATAAGTATGAAGACTGTAATTTAAGCAAAGCATAGGACTCCATCATAGTTGCTAATAAATGTGCCACATTTTACCCATCTGTCCTCATTGTGCAGGATATTGTTGCATTCTGCATTTTGAAGATGGAAGGTTGACTATGTCTTAGATTCTTTAATTATTTTCCTTGTTGGCTGCTATGGATGGCATGATATTCATGATGTTACAACCCTACCTTTACCTGTAATGTTTGATTGTCTGATGATGATCTGAGTTTTTTATGCTTGTTTTGTTTGTTTGTTTTTTGTTAGGGGGTGTTTTGCCCATCTTGGACCTTAGATTTTTGTTTATCCTGAGAAGAAATGAGTATGTGGTTAAAAAAAAAAAAAAATATATATATATATATATATATATATATATATATATATATATATATATAAAATAACAGTTTATCCATGCTGTGAATTCTCCTCTCCAGTTTTTAATAAAGGTTCAGCATTTTGTCTATTTGTTCCACCTTATGAGAGGCATTATAGTCTTCCATATTTGGAAGAAGGGAAGCTGATTATGGCTGCATTTTCTTTAATTATTTTGCTTGTTGGTCTTATGGATATTATGGTAATGTCAACCAATAACAAACCAATACAATAAAACATTTATTGGTAGTGGAAATCTTTCAGGTACAACAACCCTTCTTCAGTGCAAGAATCTTGCACTGAAGAAGGGTTGTTGTACCTGAAAGCTTTGCTCTACCAATAAATGTTTGAGTTGTATTGGTTTGTTTTTGCTGTTTTTCTTGGATTTTACAAGCTGCTACTGAACCACTGTTCTTGTTTCATATTGATAATGTCAAACAATACCCATCTATCTGAAAATGAAGAACCTTCAGTTTAAGAATTTGAGAAAATGCAGTTTTAATTATTCCAGACATTAAAGCTACATATTCTTAAAATATTGTGTTGAGATTTGTTCATAGAACGCTATAAAAATGTTCAGAGCATCACAGCTGCATCATTTAAAATTCTGCACATCCAAAAAAGTATTCAAATCCTTAAATGGGTTATTATGACCAGCATTCTACTTTGAGTTCTTGAGGTCCAGATCTAAATTATTTATATTGCTATTATTTCAAGAAACCAAAAAATAGAGTACTAGGCGGTTCATGTTTTTACTTTTGTTTGATACAGTTACACCCCTGGATTCTACAAGTCTTGCATGGCATGCAGAATTAGTGCAGGACCTCCAGCAGACAATATGTCTGCCATGCGATCCAGGAATAACCTGTAGGGGTGTGCATGAGTGCTCCTGCCCTAGACCTGCATGGACTCAGCCCCTGTATGCAAATTAGCCCATTTGCAGGAGAAATCCATGCAAATGAGGTAAATTTGCAATCCAGGAAGCTGGAAACTGGCCATGTAGGACTAGTGTAATCTGCAGAAATGTACTCCGCCAGTAACGGAGTACATTTTTGCAAATTACAAAACGGAGCCATGACAGTTCCAAATAAAAAGTGGATATCATGTAAAAAGCATGCCAATGGCCAAGTATAAGGTCATTGTCATGGAAAACACTTGAAAAAAAATCAACTTTTATTTTTTTTAGCCGATCTTGGCTGTTTAATCATAGGGCAGTGGCGCACAAATGGGATCGGTGGGAAAATAAGAAAATAAACCTACACTAAGCATTCTAACCAAAATCACTATTCTGTCATTATACCCAATGGCAGGCAGTAGACAACATGGCCAGTGAATAGTGGTTGCTAAGGGGGGAGGCTCAGTGTGGGACATGTAACTATGCATTAGCAGGCAATCCTATGCAAATCAGGGGAATGACAGTGAATCCCAGATTTCCTCTGCATGCTAGGCAGGTCCCAACCGTGTAAGAGCAGGAAATAGCTTGGTGCAAGTCTAGGAGTTAGCTGACATCATAGGGGTGTGTGGCAGGTATACTGTAAGTGGATTGGAGCCCTGGGACTTGGGTTTGCTCCTAGCTTAACACACCTAAGTAAGGCTGTGTGTCTGAGGCTGCCTAGCACTCTTTACATTGCCTAAGCAGGTGGACATGCCACGCACCGGGTTTTAAAGGGAAAACAAAGTAAACTAGGAAATAGCAGCTCTGTGCACATTAAAGGGAAAACAAAGTAAACTAGGAAATAGCAGCTCTGTGCACATTTGAGCACTATGTTCATGCAGTGCACCCCCATGATTAAACGAGAAGGCAATAGGAAGAGAAAACAGCAGTAGGAAGATAATCTTGGAGAACTATCATAGCTGGCAGGTGAAATGTATCAGAATCAGCCAATTACATAGGCAACAGACCAGCCCAGCCAAGAACACTACTATAAACTATGCAAACACCTTTCCCTCTGATTTTTCCCATACTCTACACCACTGGTGTGTACAAGCAAACAAAAAAACAAAATGATAGGGGGTGCAATAGCTATTATAACAACATGTGGAAGAGGCTGAGGCTGGTGAGGATGTGAATGCTGTTGACCAATCCACAGTGAGGAGATGGAGAACAGTGTACAGACCCAGGGTAACCTTCCAGGGGCTACATGAGCTGGAGATAGTGGAGTGCTATAGGGTGGACAGGGACCTCTTACAGAAAATTGTTGAGCTGTGCCGGCCACATCTGACACACCAAACTAACAGAGGGGAACCCATCCCAGTGGATACAAAGGTGTGTGTAGGCCTAGGAGTACCAGCTACAGGTACCTCCAAAGGCCAACTGGGGATGTGATGGGGATCTCAAAGGCATCAGCATCCAGGGTACTGCACCAGTTCCAGGATGCCATGTCAGCACATGCTGGTGAGCACATATATTTGTTCAACACCCATGAGGCGTTGGCCAGCAATATGCAACTGTTCCACCAAATAGCAGAATACCCTGAGGTAGTGGGTGCTATAGACTGCATGCACATATGCATCAACGCACCACCCGGTGAGTGGGGTAAGGTCTACATCAACTGCAAGGACTTCCCCTCCATCAACTGCCAGGTCATGTGCGATGCTCAGGGCATAATAATGAATGTGCATGCTGGCTGACCTGGAAGCTATCACGATTCCCACATCTGGCATCTGATGCAGCTGTACCAGAGATTTGCCAATGAGGACACCCCTTATGGTCACATAGTGGGGGATGCTGGCTACACACTGTAACTGTGGCTGATGACACCCATCAGGAATGCACACACACCTGAACAAAAACTCCATAATAAGGCACATGCACAGGCCAGAATTGTAATCGAGTGTGTGTTTGGGATGCTCAAGTCACGGTTCCATTGCCTGGACACATCCAGTGGAGCCTTGCAGAACTCGCCAGCTGCATGTACCTAAATTATCATTGTATGTGCCATGCTACACAGTATGATCCTGTGGAAACAGCTGCAGTAGGAACAGCATGAGCAGGGCCACACAGCCCCCACCATTGCCAAGGCCTGCACAGGCACAGAGTGACTCAGAGGAGGAACAACTTGAACCTGCCCCAGTAGGCAGATGGAGGCATGCCCAGTATGACCTGGCCTTGGCAAAGAGGCAATCGTTAGCACATACACTGACACAGTAGGGACCCAGGGAATGACAGCTCTCCCTGACTCACACATAAAGTAAAATGGATGCCAAACATGACACTACCTGTACTCAACCATGTATAGGAAGTGTACTATGTGCATCCAACATAGGCAGCCCTCCAGCACCATCCTCAATACTGGCACACAAACAAGGAAGGTCAATCAACCTACCAAATGGAGTAGAATGTGCCATTACCTGTATCTATGCTATAGATGTGAGCATGCAAGGGAATCAAGTGGCTGAATGGTATGCCAGCAGATAGTAGACACCCATAGTAGCACCATGAGATCTGTAACAGAAGCTGGGGTCACCACAGTAGCCAATACTAAACAGGGTGACAAAACCAACTGCAGGAAATTTGTTGGGTGACATGTGTGTCCATATGACTCACACATGCCAGTCCGGGAGGTTCACATACCCAACAACAGTCTTAGCCAACAGAACAGGTGTAGACAAACACACACACAGAGGCTGTGTTGTAGCCTCTGACTGTTGACTATGGGTAACCACCCCCCCAAGCCTACACAGACAGACTACAGCAGGTCAGGCAGTGGGATGTTAGTTCTGAAGGGTGGGAAGTCAGACACTAATATGTAGGTCAACCAAAGCTAAGACCTGTAGTACACTGATATGCCAATAGTCTGCATGATAGGTTAGAATACAGAATGAAATGGAGTACCTGACATACCAGTACAGTCATATCAAATGTACACAAGTGCCAGGAGTGCCCCCATCCTATGTAGAAATGCAGAAACAGGCAGGTGTGTCTCACACAATCCTGTGTAGAAATGTAGAAACAGTCAGGTGTCCTCCCCCCACAATCCTATGTAGAAATGTAGTAAAAGTCAGGTGTGCCCCCTCTCCTATGTAGACATGTAGAAACAGTTAGGTGTGCCCCTTCCCCCAAACCAGCATACAACTGTAGTAGCAGTCAGGTGTGCCCTCTCTCAACCACTGTGTAGAAATGTAGAAACAGACAGGTGTGCCCCCTCCCCCAATCCTGCTTAGACATGTAGTAACACTCAGGTGTGCACCCTCCCCCAGTCCTGTGTAGGAATGTACACACAGTCAGGTGCACTCCCCCAACCCAACCTAGACATGTAGTAACAGTCAGGTGTGCCCCCCACAAACCTATTTAGAAATGTAGTAACATGCATGTATAGGTATAATACCAGTGGAGCACAGATGCCCAGAGGTGGCCAAGGTAGCAGGATAGGTTGTAGCATTTGCACAATATGCAGGTCTGTGTGTGTTTCATATTGTGTGAGAGCGGTCAGTATGTATGCATGTTGAGGTAAGTCCTGGTGGCCATTGCCCACTACTGCTGATGACAGGGACAAGCCCTCACAACTGGAGTGCCAAAGGCAATTCCCACCAGTATAACATATGCTAGCAGTAAGCCATTGTAAATGTATAGTGGTAATATGTGTCACCATCTGAAAGACTGATATGGCATGGCTGTTGGGCTAAAATGTACAAGCAGTACACAGGGGAAAGTATCCCAGACATACAGTATATATTGTGTCACTGTGAAATGGAGACACCCTTGGAATTGTACATACAGGTATGCATCACATTAACTGGTTCTGTAGGAGGCGATTCCAGTGATGTCTGCCCGAACACTTGCAGATCACAAAGGAGGTAGGACTGATGTATTGGGAAACAGCCGATGTACCTGCACATGCCAGCATAACTGGAATGCCCCATGCATATCTGTGTGTCAGATGCAAGTAGTGTCCATAGCACACATGCACCCAGCTCACACAAACAGCACCCACAGGCACCTCTCTGGTCATATCCTTGCTGTGGGGAATGGGTACAGTATGCTCCAACTGTATATGGCAATAGAGGAAGAATGCAGCATGCAGTGCAAGTGTCCCATGCAGGTGTATCCCTAGCTGTAGGTAGCACCCTGCCAGCATCCACACCACCTGATCAAGACTGATAGAAGGTATTGGCATGAACTCCTATCACACCTACCCTGTCACCCCAGAGGAATATACTGTATGGTGGTCTGAGACTGTAGGACTGACAGAATGCAACGGCCTGCCACATCTGGCTTGCAGCAACAGCTAATGGCCCACAGGCCCCTGCCAAAGGCCTGTGCTCACAATTACCACCAATGCATATTATGTCAAGGATACCCAAATAACAACTTAACACACTCTACATAAGCCATATGCAAGACAATGTGGGCAAACTACAGTAACATGTCCACCATGTCCCACTCCATGAACTGTGGACCAGTACTAACACACACCTGTGATGGGGTGATACTCTTAGGGGAAGTATCAGAGAATGCATGCATAATGTATGGAAGAGGTTAGAATAACAGAGGGGGGGTGGGAGCATGGACAGCATGGAATGTGCAGGGTCCGACACTAAGCTGTTTGCACACACTGTCCCTGGCTGCAAACACATAAATGGGTGGCTACACACCTGCCCATACACCACAATAGGGGTAATGTTCTGACTCATGGCCCCTGCCTCTGGGTAACCTGTGTGAATTTGTACAGCTGTGAGGCATTACCACAGCAAGATAAGGCCACACTGTCATGTCAATGGATGTACAAGTATGGGATACTCTGCCAGCACAGTACCAAGGTGCTGAACCAGATACACAAACCCAGCAGCAAGTGTCTGCAGCTCCCGCTCCAGAATGGCATAACTTACTATGAATATGTAGGTGTCTGCCCACAATACCAGACACAGCTGCAGTTACCCTTGTCCCCCAAGACATCACTGTGAGCAAGAATGTACACCTGACAGTACATGAGGACAGAAAACATCACAGTGTATAACAGTACACATGTCTGAATATCCTTGCTAACATCAGTACCATACAGCTGAAGCAGCACAGCCACAATCACCTACAGTACACACTATCCCCTGCACAGTTTGTCCCCATACTGCCAAATGATTGACAGATACCCTGCAGAAACAGTTTTCTACCTGTAGGTGTACAACACAAAGGTCTGCACTGGAGTGCAAACTACCTGGACTCGATCCACACATTCAATAAAGAAGGGCATACTTGGCATGGTCACACACTTAAATAAATGAAGCCCATGTCTGTAAACAACAGTGGACCACACATATCTGGCATTTGTAGATGTTAGTGCATACACTCCTCAGTATGCAACAGTCATGCCTTGCACACACAGTGGATAGGAATGTCGACATATATCCAAGGACAACACGCTACAATAAGCCAAAAGTAGGTGTACATAGATGTATGGAAGAGAGTGACTGTGATAAGGAGCCATCCATTATGAGGCCTGTCCCACCCAGCACACAGCCAAATAGCTACAACCACATGAGGTGTAAATGTCACTCACTGTATACATTAGCCACTGATATCCATCAGCATTACAGACTATGTGGTGCAAGTACTAGCTGTGTAATATGACTGTACAAGGAAGTAGTCATCTAGCAGCTGTATAAATGTAACTGTGGAATATAACCCTGCGTGTTCCCATGTGTGGTGTGTCAATCTCTAGATGAATGGGTTATGGCCCATGAACACGCACTGCCCTCCCCATAGTCCTACTATGACAAGCCTGCTGAGGTTATTCACTTTGAATCTGTCAATCATTTGGCAGGCCCATAATTGAATACAATGCCCCTTTTGGGATGTACCTTACCAGACACCTGCAGCAACTGGAGAGACCACAAAAGTACCTCACCAAGAGGATCATGGGCTACAAACAGATGTCCTATGCAGCTTGACTAAAGAAACTCCAGATCTACTCAGTTGCTTACCGCCTACTCAGAGATGATCCATGCCTGACGTACAAAGCCATGTCAAACCTAGAATTAATGGGCATGCTCCACCTCAAAAAATCCAAGTTCCTTAGAGCTACACACTCCAGGGACTTAAACCTCAGCACAAAAATAAATAGGACATGCTGGAGGGACAGATTCATTTCCCAGAGGCTCCCCTCACTCTCGACTAGAATCCCAATTCATGTTAGACATAGACCCTTGATGACCCTCTTCAAGTGAAATCTGGATGCGTGGATGGGAAATCGCAAATTCACCCCTGGGATCTCTTCTGTGTCCCTGTTAGACAGAGGCACAGTAAACTAATCTTAAAGGGTACCTTCTGTGACCTACTTTACAGAGGCACAGTAGGCTAATCTAATAGGGAGGCGTAAGCCAAATACACTCTGGCTAGGATTATAAAAGCCCTAGGGCAGATAGCCTAGTATCTACCTATGAACCTATGAACCTATGAAAAACACCTTTGGGAAACATGTAGTCTAATAATTGTTGTGGCACATCCTGTAAGTCTGTAGTGTTGTATTGTAACAAGCAAGTTAGGTAGGAGTTTTAATCCCAGACATGGCAACTGTGTATGTATCTCTGTCTTTGTAAAGAGCAATGTTTTTTAGGTTAGTTACATGCACTAAAATCCAAATACCCTACTTTGGCAAGGCTGCTGATGTCATTCACTGTGAAATACACCTTTCAGAAAACTGCAGCACAGTAATCTGTGTGGCGTGTCCTATAACTGTGTACTGCTACAGTGTGGTAAACTACTTAGGTAAGAGTTCTAATCCCAAACATAGCAAGTGGGTGTCTCTGTCTGTGTAGAATCACCGAAATAGTAACTTGGTGGTGTTGTAATCACTCGCATGCTGCTGTAGTGTGGCAAACTAGTTAGGTAGGAGTTCTAATCCCAGTTGTGGGCAACTGTGTGTGTGTTTCTGTTGTGTGTGTGAGTGTGTTTTTGTGTGTAGAGAACAATGCTTACAACTAAATGCACTCACTTACTTCAGGCTGTTGATATCATTCACTGTGCTGATATCATTCTCTGAATAAATACCTAGTAAGGGGGTGTTGTAACCTGTCTGGTGTGTCACATAACTGCATATTGCATTAGTCTGATAAACTTGTTAGATGAACTCCTGGATGATGACACTGTGTGTGTTGTGTGTGTGTGTGTCTGTGTCAGGGAAGGGAACAATGAATTTTAGGCGTGTCACACTCACTACAATTCATATGCCCTACGTTGGCAATCCTGCTGATGTCATGCACTGTGAAATGCACCTTTGGGGAAAGAGTACTCCAGTAATCTATGTGGCATGTTCTATAACAGCTTAATGCTGTAGTGTGATATAGAACCCTGATAGGGATTTTATTCCCACATATGGAAGTTGTGGGGGTCCTGTTGGAAAATCAAATTTGCAATTGCTGGAATCACTAAAGATCACACAATTGGAAATTCAAATTCTTTAAAATTAGCATTAAAAAAAAAGAAAAAGTAATGGGTGTAGGCAGGGGGCATGCCCCCCTGCATCCCCCACATGGGGGGCTGTGTCCCCCACCACCCAAATATACCAACTCAAAGATCTTGTTACAGTGTAGAAAAGGGAAATCTTCCCTTTTTGCACTGTAGTGCATTAAAGTGCGATCTTAGAGTTGGTATATTTAAGTAGCAGGGGTGTAACCCATCAGGGTAAATTGTTTTTGTTTTTTGCTTTTTTTTTGTTTTGTTTTTTGAATTTCAAAGTTACAGAACTCCGATCACATGGTGTAGACCATATGGTATTCTAAGTTCCGTAACTTTAATTTTCTAATAGGTAACCGTTTTTGTTTGTGTTTCTATGTCTGTGTAGGAAGCAATGCATTCTAGGCTAGTCACACTCATTACAATTCAAATGCTGTACTTTGGCAATCCTGATGATGTCATTCACTGTGAAATACACCTTTGAGGCAAAAGTACTCTAGTAATCCCTGTGACGTGTCCTATAACAGCTTAATGCTATAGTGTGATATAGAAGTTTGGTAGGGGTTCTATTCCCAAACATGGCAGTTGTGGATGTGTTTGTGTGTGTTTCTATGTCTGTGTAGGGAGCAATGCATTCTAGGCTAGTCACACTCACTACAATTCAAATGCTCTACTTTGGCAATTCTGCTGATGTCATTCACTGTGAAATACACCTTTGGGGAAAGCGTACTCCAGCAATCTCAATGGCACATCCTATAAGTGCACAGTGCTGTAGTGTAATAAACTAATTAGGTAGGAGTTCTAATCCCAGACATGACAGGTGTGTGTGTTTGTCATTTGTATATTGTGTTGAGGTGTGTGTGTAACAACTGTACACAATGTGGGAAGTGTTTGGCTAATTCTTTATATGGTGAGCATAGTATATATCACAATGTCCGCCATACAGGGAGAAAAGATGTGAAATAGCTGAGAGGCTGGGGTGCAAATCCATACCCCTACATGTGACATCAAGGCCAGGTGAAAAAAGTTAGCAACCTTGTATTACCCAGAAAACACTCTCAACCCATGTCTCATACACACACACACACACACACACACACACACACACACACACACACACACACACACACATGCCTAGGCAACAGCTGCTATGTTGGTAATACCCTGCATATTGCCCACTGATAGTAACCATGGTGTGATTGCAGTGGGCTACAGAGGGCATTGCACCCTGTCAATAGGCATGTACATGCCAACCATGCACCTTCCCAATGTTCTCCAATGGATGCTTGCAACACCTGTGGTGCCATCAAATGTAACCCACAAAGGACATACCATGCCTGAAAAACATGCCCTGTATGGACAGATGCCACTGACACCAGGGAATACCAGTGTCATGCTATCAATGTAGGTGCAGGGTCAACATGCTCTCCATTAACAGTTCCCGTCACATGAGGCCAGGGCTGGCACATCTGATGATAATCTGTGTACACAACATGGGCAAGACACTCCAGGTAAAGTTTCACATGTCACTGTACATGTATGTGGGAGGTGTGCACATCCCAGATACCGTCCATGTCATGGACTAAGGAACACATACATGGCAAGCAATGCACAGCATTGGCAACATGCAATAGTTACCCAGGTGACTGGATGGTGGATACAATACCCACCTGTGTCAGCAAATCCAGACAGTACACCCCTGAGCCACACTGTAGACCATTGTCATGTGGCCTGCTGCCAAAGTATACCCATCACCTAGCCTTGTATAGCTGTCTGGCACAGTCGAATACTACACACCCATGAAGCAATGCACCCATGCATGTCAGTACTGGCACCCTGTGTCTGTGTGTGTGTTGTATGATGCCTATGACCACATTCACACTCACTACAACCCCCATTGGCATATTGAAGCATGTCATCTGATGTCAGACACGTCCACATACCCTTTGCCCATATAATCTCCATATGACTTCTGTGGTGCATGTGATACATGCACAGTACTGTGTTGTGGCAATCTCACTAGTGAGGAATTGTATTCCTGGCCCTGCCAAGTGTGTCAATGTGTGTGTGTGTGTCCCTGTGAGAGTGTGGCTGTGTTGACACTGACACCTGGTTATGCGGACTTACACGTGTACTACACCTACCGTATAGCTACCATAGCACTGTTGCAGATGTCGCTCACTATCACATATATGTTTGGAAGGCTTCTCAACATGTAACCTATGTGGTGCATCCAATAACTGCATAGACATGTGACAGCACTACATAGTCATCAGGGGTTTCATACCTTGTACTGGTAGGTGTGTGACACAAACATGAATAAGTTTTACACACCCACCCCTCCATGACTTATCTTCACCTCTGTCTGCCTCTCTCACTTCCTCTCTTGTGGATGTGGAGACTTACACCTGCTTTGCTTAGGCAGCAACATGTGTATTTTAAGTGATGCTCATGATCAGCTGATGGCCTCTGCACAAATTGCAGCCCTCCTCTAGCTGATTGCATGTGGAACAGCTGTGGTAATATTCCCATAGCCAATTGCATGGAAACAAACTCCAATATCTACGAACATCAAGTTGGTGTTGGGCCTTTTCATTCACTGTGAGCAGGAACTCGATCTGTTGTTTGGCAAACAGCATCACAGATGGATTGGGAATTTACCTCTAACAACATACACTGTGGAAACAGGCCAACACACAGGAGGGGGATGTGCCTGACCTGACTACAGACTGTAGGTGCTGCTACACTGCATTTGGAGTAATGTTAGTTTAACAGGGGTGTGTGGATATGACTGTCCTACATGTTTTAATACCAGTCATGTCAGTGCTATGTTTATGAGGAAACTCCCATCTGTAAGTCATCTGCAGACTGGACACTGTGTTGTGCCTTTTGTTTCATGTGTTATGTGTCACAGAGCACCTATCTGTGAACTGCAGAAGGTAGTGTGAGGACTGCAGTCTGTAGATGGTGACAGCTGTGAGAGTTACTGACTTCATATCCCTCATAGGACATATGTTGCAACAACCTCTGTTACAACAGTAAATGTATGAGGTTACCACAGCAACATGTCCATATTGGCCCTATGTCGTGCCTCCAGCCACGACTCTGTCAACTTCTGTACATATGTCATGCAGTAAGAGGTGCATATGTGCTGTATACCATAGTTAGTGACGTCATATCTGATAACAAGCCAGTGAGATGCCAGAATGCTACACATGTTATGTATAGCAGGGGTTATATGTGATGACATAACCTGGACATTCTGTGGTTGTGTGCACAGTACTGAGGTCTATGTACTTATGGTGATTGTCGATAGTGTGTGTATTGTTGATATGTACCTTGGCCTGTGTACAGACTGTGGTAGATGTCATTGCTCTTGTTCCTGTTCTATCTGATGTTTCATGCTGCTCCACTGTATGTTACGCTATCAGCTTACATGTTTGTAGGGTCAAACACACACATGTCCCATACCACAGACAGGCATAGGAACACACTGTGTAGTGGCCCAGTATATGTAGGGTTAGTGTGTGAGTGGCACATATGAGGATGGTGTTGAACAGATAGTCCATATACTGTAATATTACGCTAGCTTACCATATGTGGCTGTGGCTGTGTTCACATTGGTTGTGGTTATGCACTTTCACACAGGTGTCTGTTACTCTGTGCTGTGACATGCCTGTAAGGCCTGCTATATATGCAGGTACACGTGTATTCCCCCATAGGAAATGTAGGCCAGTGTTGACCTAGTCTGCCTGTAGCCTGCACAATGCTTTGTTACATGCCTAGCAGCTTAGTGTACTTACACAGTGAAATGTCATGTCCAGATACTTGCCAGATGTGCTGCTGCCAGGCCACCATAACAGTCATGTATGTCAGACAAAGCAGTGGGATGCTGTACAGATGTATGTCAATAACTATTGGGTAGTATGTGGCTATGACACCGCTGTTCCAGCGGTTATTATGTGTTAGGACAGACAGGGGTGTGTGAATACATAACCTGTGGGGACAAATGTATACCAGTAGTTACACATTATACCCATCTACATGGCTGTTAACATCCATATTGTCAGGCTTGGTCTACATGTCTTGCACTAGGGTTCTGTGTATACCTCTGAACTGTCCAGAGTGTGTCGGACTGTCCACATATATTGCCCATATCTCTGCTTTAGTCCACATTAGCATTACTGTGCTAGCAGTGGTACTGTACTATGATGTCCTTAGGCTGTCTGTCAGTAGCCAATGGCACACGTGTTAAAGGCAGATGTGATCTCCCACACACACCATGTCTGTGAAGACAATCCCTATTACAGTAGCAATAGTCCACAAGTATACCTGCAATACATACCTGACATCCCCTTGCACTACGAAGTTGGGACTATAGGGGCTGAGGTAGGGCTCCACTCCATGTTCAGGACATATGGTGAACATATATGTGTTTGGCTGTGGGGGGAAATACCTATTCATACACAACATATGTTGTTTGGGGCCTCTCAACCCCATTAACGGTGCATGTGGACATATATGTTTTTGTTATGATTCCATTTTTATTTACAGATATATGTCCGTATATACCAATATATATATGCATATGGGTTCCATTTAGAAGCTCGGAATACTGAAATCTCGAATTTCAGTATTTCGAGCCCAAGAAGCTGAATCCACATAATAGCGAAAGTTTAGAAGTGTGAAATTCAAAACCTCGAATACCAGAGATTTTGAAATTTGTGCTTCTAAAGTTCCGCTGTGGTCATGTGTTCAGGTAAGTGTGTTTGTGTGTTAAGGGGTGTGGGTAGGGGCTGTGGTGTGTGTCAGTGTGTTTTTTTTGCTGTGATGTTTGTGTGCAAGGAGACTGTAGCTTGTGTGGTGGTGTTTTGTTTGTGTTTGTATGTAGTGCGACCTTGGAGTGAGAATAATTAAGTAGGGGGGTGTGGGGGCACAGCCCCCCCACATGGGGGATGCACGGGTAGTAGTAGTCGAGTCATTGTGTGTGTTTGTGTGGTGGATGGTGTGTGTGTGTTTGTGTAGTAAAACGGTGAAATTCAAAACCTCTGGTACTCGAGGTTTTGAATTTCACGTTTTTTAGTTTTCGTTGTTTTGTGGATTCAACTTCTTGGGCTTAAGATACTGAAATTCAAGATTTCAGTATTTCGAGCTTCTGAAGTGAATCTCTCTCTCTCTCTCTCTCTCTCTCTATACACATATATATATATATATATATATATATATATATATATATATATATATATCTGCTTACATATATATAAATTTCTGTAGATATATATATATATATATATATATATATATATATATATATATATATATATATATATATATATATATATATATATATATATATATATATATATATATCTGCTTACATATATATAAATTGGTGTATATACACACACATACATAGATATATATATATATATATATATATATACATACATATAGATGTAGACATATATATCTATAGATGAATGCATATGTATGTATATATGTATATGTATATATATATATATATATATATATATATATATATATATATATATATATATATATATATATATATATATATATATATATATATATATATATATATATATATATATGTATATACAAATATGTTATATCTATTTAGATATTAATATATATATACACACACACACACATATATCAACATGTTGAAACACATTCCCTTTACTATTGAATGCCTGGACTAGATGATATGTTTGTTAAAGCATCAGTGTTAGGTATATCTGATATAACTTAGTGGTAAATCACTTTGGCTATGGTGTGTAGGATCATGGGTTTGAGCCTTGCAGAGGCTGTTTGTTTTGTTGCTGGGCAGAACAAGGGCCATTGGATACAAAGTGATTAAGGCACTTTTGAGCAGTTATAAGTGGGATTGCGCGGGTTTGCTTGAAGTTAAGCACTGCTAACTTCCGGCTACAGTTTCTTATACTCAGTTAGCTTTTCAGTTGCTTAACCTGTCTAGGCATTGCTTACCCCCGAGCAAACAGGCTTAAACCTGCTTACTGCTGCTTAAAAGTGCTTACTACTATTTACCTCCATGCTAAATTCTTTAAAAGAAAAGAAAAAAGGGTTGATAGGAAAGTGGTGAAAAAGAGGCACAAAGAGGGAAAGACAGTAGTGAAAATAACTAGGGATGTGCAGGAAGGGTGTAGGGAAGGTCCACAGCTACCCGTTTCTTCTAAAGCAACAGCTGTGCATATACACTGACTTTGGATGCAGATTTGGACACTCAAACCCTAAGAGAGGGGTGAGGACAACAATAATATGTTGTGATGCCAATTAGACCAGATTACATGTGTCGAGTTGGCACGTGTGCAAAATGGACAGCTATGTATGGGGTGAGATTTTTTTTTTTTTTGGGAACAGATTGCTCTTTTTTTTTTTTTCAGGTGAGAGTGGGATGTTGAGGAGGGATAGTAGGTATATTTGGGGAGGTAGGTTTGGTAGATTAACACACAAGACAAACAAGACGCATACAGGGGCGATATATGACATGTGGGGGGTAGACACCTTGAAGGGGAGGGGTGTTGGGACATCGGAAGCCCATGAGCTCCCTAGTGGAAACAGTTGGACTGAGATCCCTACCCATGGGAAATCACTACTGCACCTTCACAGCCTCAGAGGTGGCTGCACTGGGGACTGAGTCACAGAGCCAGGCTGACCCTCTAGCTGTGACACATGGCATATTCTCCAGTGTATGCAGTACTTGCCTTAAACAATATAGGTTTTATACAGGCAATTAATTTACTAATAGTTTTAGATGCATTTCCTATGACAGTATATGCAAGAGTATTACTGATCTGCCTTGCATCGCAACCTCTCCAGGCAACTTCCATGGGCCTCCTGGTTCAGGGCCCGCTCACTTGCAGCTGTGGAGGACATAAGAGGAATATTTAGCTATACCTATCCATGATATACATGAGCTGGAAATTATTACACACATAGTGGAGTGATACACACAGCTGGGACATCCCCTGCTGTTTTTGCCTCTTGGATCCACTGCTCCAAGAGGTCCCCGTTACACCACTTCAGTTCGGCATAGTGATGCCTGACTTGCTCACCAGTTCTGCATATGCCAGTGGCACTGGTGAGATCACGGGCGAGACAGTCCCAGGCTTCTGCCTTATATTGGGAACCCTTGTACCGGCCCTGCAGCAGTCTCTGCTCATGGTCTTTGACAAGGAGTCCTACCATGACTCTGGACTCCTGGATCCACCAGCGCTGCACCTGAAAGTGCACACCAAACAAGTCCTCACTATAGTAAAATAAACAGAACCTGTGAAAGGAATCAGTATACAGTCATATGTTCCATAACCCACTACATAACATAAATATGTTTACTGGAGTACAGTAGTAAGCCCAGATGTGAGGTGCAATTGTAACAGAGTATTGAAGCCCCCAATAAAACACAAGGACCCCATGCAGTGTACATACACATGAATCATGGATACCAGGTAGATATATAAGATGAAATAAATAATAAATCAATGCCAGAAAGAAATATAATGCAAAGTCTAATGTAAGCAATGCTAAGCATTGCACAGGCCAGCTTAGGAGTGAGCAATGTGTAGGGCAGCTAACTTAATGTGCCCAGTGCAATACCTCTTTAAACAATGCCAACTTTAGCTAAGCAGGTTTGCCCATAGCCTAGCCTTTTCAAAACCATCCAATCACGGTAAAGTGTGGGAAATCAGCCCTATTTAAACCCAACAGATAAGAATACATCTCATATCCGGTTGTAGCTTCCCCTTGCAGGTACCATGTCAGGAAGGTGAGAGGGAGTGCACTTTCGGGTGCAGTACTGGTGCATCCAGGAGTCCAGAGTAATGGCAAAACTCCTTGTCAAAGACCATGAGTGGAGACTGCTGCAGAGCTAGTACCAGGGTTCCCAATATAAGCAAGAAGCCTGGGACCATCTCACCCATGACCTCACCAGTGCCACTGGCTTATCTTGAACTGGTGAGCAGGTCAGGCATCACTATGCCTACCTAAAGTGGTGTAAGGGGTACCTCTTAGAGCAGTGGATCCAAGAGGCTAGAAAGGCAGGGTATGTCCCAGCTGTGTGTAAGTATCACTCCACTATGTATGTAATAATTGCCAGCTCATGTATATCATAGATAGATATGGTTAAATATTCCTCTTATGTCCTCCACAGCTGCAAGTGTGTGGGCAGCGAACTAGGAAGCTCATGGAAGTCGTCTGAAGAGGTTGCAATGCAAGGCAGGTCAGTAATACTCTTGCATGTATTGTCATAGGAAATAAATCTAAAAGTATTAGTACATTAATTGCCTGTATGAAACCTGTATTGTTTAAGGCAAGTACTGCATACACCGGAGAATATGGCAGGAAGAGTCTCATATAGTTTGTATGTAAATAAAAGCATAATAGCCTGACAATAAAGGTCTAACTGCTGGACTGCATGTGTATACTCTGGTATCATATGGTAATGTAGATTTGCAATCATGTAATAGTACTGTTGTATTAAGCACTGTTACCCACAGTGTGCACCAGAAATAGAATGTGTAGGATTGTCTATATATGACTACTGTAATCCCCAGAGGCCCTTTAGTACAACTGAGAGACACATAGACAGAAAACAGTGAAAAGGCAGACAACAAAACCCGAACACCACATGCAACTGAGATGTGAACTGTTGTATTTTTAGCACAGACAGCCATGGTTCGAATCCTGGCAGTGGTAGTAGTCTGCATACAGTATCATACCACACAACTGTACGGATATGTCCAGAATGTCCAGTAAAGTGACCCATATCTGTTGCCTGTCAAACTGTTCCCCTGGGAAATCAGTGGAATGACCCCAGATGTATAGGCAAAAACAGGAAATATAACTGATTGACACATCTATGAGAACAAAGCTGGCACACTAGCAACTCTTCAAAATCTTATGAGAGTAAGAAGCCAAGTATGTACCATTTACACCCCCATGTTCCCAAGCTGTGGTCAGAGTGTGTACAGTAACAGAGTGAGATGTATGTGCATAATAGTAATGTGGAATCTGGTACTGTGTGTGGCAACATTCAGGTAGTGCTAACAAACATTTCTCTCACATGTCTGTCATATACCAACACTTTGCCCAGAAATACAAGAATGATACCCTGTACTGCCACTGTTTACTTTGGTATTGTATGGCATTGTGACTGATGCAGTTGCTCTGTATAATAAGGTATTACTCATCACTGTCACCCACACTGTCCTACAAAATCTAACTGTCCAGGAAATCTTGCATAAGAGTGTTGTAATACTAGGTCAGAATGCAAAACCACAGAAGAATTATAAGACAGAAAGCAGATAGAAGATATACAGCAATATCTATATAGCACACACAACTCTGATGAACAGTGTTTACGTTGTAGCAGACACAGCCATGGTCTGAATCCTGGGAGTGGAAGTAGGCTGCATACAGAATCATACCCCACAACTGTACAGATAATACCAGAATTCCAGTATATGCCCATAGCTGCTGCCTGTCACCCTGTCCCCCTAGGAAGTCTGTGAGATGATCCCAGATGTTTAGGCAGCAAACGAGGAATACAACTGATTGTCACATATCTATGAGAACAAACTGTCACTCTAGCAACTCCCAAAACTGTTATGAGAGTAATAAGCCAAGTATGTCCTATCTACACCCCCATGTTGTCACGCTGTGACCAGAATGTGTACAGTAACAGAGTGAGATGTATGTGCATAATGCTAATGTGTAATCTGAAACTTTGTGTGGCAACATTCAGGTAGTGCTAACAAACATTGCTCCCACGGGTACGTCAGATACAAACACTGTGACGAGAAATAAAAACCTTGATACCCTGTACTGGTACTGTTTATTCTGGTATTGTATGGAATTGTGAGTATTGCAATTGCTCTAAATAATAAAGTATCACTGATCACTGTCACCCACACTGTGATACATAATATAACTGTGAAGGAAAACATGTATATGTGAGTTGTAAGTCACTAAAGGTTGAAGAGGGCAATACACTAGATATGTCCCGGTACTCCTGGATGCAGTCAAGACATGGCCAGAGTCTGTGCAGAAAGAGTTGGATAGCTATACACACAACATCAACCCGGAATCTGGGAGTATGTGTAGAAACAGTTAGTGTTAACAAACATTCCCTCCACAGGTATACCATGTAAGAGGTGTATACTGCAGGTAAAACCAGTTCATCTATAACTATGATGACAACCATATCACTGTCCAAACTAAGGCTATAGGGCAGTGTACTAATACTTGTAGGGTACAGATAACAGTACTGATTAGGAAAGTAATGTGGACTACAGGAATATACTAGATGTTAATTGGCGTCTATATTATATTATCGTATGCAGAAAACAGCGAACGCTATTTCATCGTACTGATAATATCTAAACATGAAAATATCGAACAAATGGAACAGCAAATTATTTCCCAGAGAAACAATTCGCTGCTCCGTAAAAAAAAAAAAAACCTTAAACACAGATTTAAGGGGGGGCTTCACCCCCCACACCCCCCCTACTTAAATATACCAACTCCGAGATCATACCATAGTGGAGGGAATGGCAAAGTCCCAAAGACGTCCCACCAAATTTTTTCCCTGGGAAAAAATTTGATGTTCCGTGACTTCGCTATTTTGCCATTTCGACAGTATCAGATTGACTAAATAGCATTCGCTATTTAGTCCATTCAATACTGTTATATGACCCGTTAAGTGACAACTTTCTCTCCCCCACCATATCTCCAACAATAAACTACATACCCACCTCAACCAGTATGTAATGACTCCACTCTTCTGATTATGTCCTGTTGGTTGATATATATTTAAATGTGTTTCCATGCATGTGCTATATTGAATTATTCCAACATTGGTGGCACGGTGCCATGGTGCCATCAATGTATATGCATATTGTTGTTATTACCACTGTGGTCCCATATATGCATGTGTTCTGTTTGCTATGCAACTGTTCCGTTTCTGGTGTGTGGGTTAATGGGAATATCTATGCATGCTGTTATACCTAACCCTGGAATGTGTCAACTATTAATAACCTACATATGATGATAAAGCTAAACACTATAGCACGTTTGGGAATGCTGGTCCCAGTAGACCTACCTGTTGAACCTCAGCTGGCCATGGCACCAAGCACCAGCATGTCTGGGGCCCAATCCGGGACCACTTCTTCCACTGGTCCTGCACCACCTTCAGTTGGAACTGCCTCAGGAGATGGGACTCATCCCGCCCTGGGAGCAGGAGCAGACAGGAACCTACCACTCATCACCAGGTCTGGATCATGGTGTGTAGCGAGCTCCGCAGGGAGAGTGGAGATCTGCTACGCCAGCTCGAGGGCTGTGTGTTGCAACTAGAGGATCAGCCTGGCTCTGTGACTCAGCCTCCAGCACACCCACCTTCGGAGCTGTGAAGGTACAGTGGTGACTGCCCATGGGTGGGGATCTCAGTCCCACTGTTTCCATTAGGGGCCTCATGGGCTTTCGATTTCCCAACACCCCTTCCCATCAAGGTGTTTACCCCCCCACATGTATCATTTACTGCCCCTGTATGCATCTTGTTTGTTTTGTCTGTTAACCTACCCAACCTTCCTCCCCAAATATACATACTATCCCTCCTCAACATCCTACTCTCACATGAAAAAAAAGGGCAATCTGTTCCCAAAAAAAATCTCACCCGATACATAGCTGTCCCTTTTGCACACGTGTCCATTGGACGCATGTAATCTGGTCTAATTGGCATCACAACATATTATTGTTGCCCTCACCCCTCTCTCAGGGGTTTGAATGTCAAAATCTACCTCCAAATTCAGTGTATATGCACAACTGTTGCTGTAGAGGAAATGGGCAGCTATGGACCTTCCCTACACCCTTCCTGTACATCCCTAGCTATTTTCCCTACTGTCTTTCCCTCTTTGTGCCCCTTTTTTACCACTTTCCTATCAAACCTTTTTCTTTTCTTTTAAAGAAATTAGTGCGGGGCTAAGCAGGGGGCGGCCATGGTGGTGCAGCGGTTAGCATTGCCGCCTCACAGCAAGAGGTTCTCCGGTTTGATTCACAGCTGGGGTGCCTTCTGTGCGGAATCTGCATGTCCTCCCTGTGATCACGTGGGTTTCCTCCGGGTGCTCCAGTTTCCTCCCACATCCCAAAGACATGCAGTAGGTGGATTGGACACTCCAAATTGGCCCTAGGTGTGAGTGTGTGCATGTGTGTGCCTTCTGTGGAAGGTTGGGCGCCTGGCTGGTAACTCGACACCATAAAACTCCACTGCCAATCATGAGCGGACAGATGATCCGCTGTGGCGACCCCTAACCGGGAAAAGAAGAAGAAGAAGTGCGGGGCTAAGCGGGAGTAAACACTTTTAAGTAGCAGTAAGCGGGTTTAAGATTGTTTATGTGGGGGTAAGCAATTCCTACACAGGTTAAGCAATTGAGAAACTGAGTAGAAGAAACTGTAACTGGACATTAGCAGTGCTTACCTCTGTGCAAACCCGCGTAAACCCGCTTACAACTGCTTAAAAGTGCCTTAATCACTCTGTATTCAACGGTCCTTGTGCTGCCCAGCAACAAAATAAATGGTCTCTGAAAGGCTCGAACCCAGGACCCTACACACCATAACCAAAATGCTTTACCACTAAGCTATGTCAGATATACATAATCCTGATGTTTTCACAAACATATCATCCAGCTCAGTCGCTCAACAGTACAGGGAATGTATTCCAACATGTAGATGTATGTGTGTGTGTGTGTATATATATTAATATCTAAATAAATATAACATATCTCTATATGTAGATATAGATATAATTTAGAAATATATATATATATAAACATGTATACATACAAATGCATACATCTATAGATATATATGTCTACATGTATATGTCTCTATATATACAGCAAGTTAGATATATGTAAGCAGATATATATATATATATATATATATATATATATATATATATATATATATACAGACATACATCAGTAGATAACAATGGGAACATAGCAATACATATTATAATTTTTATATATAATATAATATATATATATATATATATATATATATATATATATATTTTTTTTTTTTTGTATATATTTATACATATTATAGTAACTACACACACAAAGAGATATGTATAGTAAGATACATATGTAGAAGGTGCACACAATATGGAACAGCTACTATGCCTACAGTTACCACCTTACCAACTGGACACTGTATGAGCCACCCATACAAATTACAATCGTTGCCTGCAACATACTCCCACAGAGAGTGCAAATGTTATAACACCGCACACAAGTTTGCATAAATGGGAAAGCTTTATTTGTGTACTAATTCAGTTGTATATGCAATGTCATATAACTGTTTAGACACGGACATCCATTTAAACAGAGTAATGCAACTGTGAAACAGTTATACTAATACAGTAGTCTGAAATGGTTTACAAATGTTGCTGTCCAGGCCAAGGCCTTCATGTATTACAATAGTAAAGACAGAGTGGGACACAGGATACCAAACAATCAACAGTAAGTAATACAGATGTATAGTTCGGCAGACTCTATCTACACTCTGTACACAATCCATAGGGGGTAAAGACCTCAGTTGACACAATCGGATGTAACTTTTACATGACAAGGCATAACTGACACCATCACAAGCACACTGACAAACAGAACAGTCTGTATGGCAGGAGGTGGTAGGCCTGCATTTACCCAATGTGGATTTTATGGTAATGTACATCCAGATCCCTTAAGGCAGCTTACCTTTGATACCCCCACATGTTGTAACAGCCTAGGTTAGTTATGGTGCATCCCCCCCAAACTCAATAATACAGGGCCATTTACCATTGTTACATACACTGGTCTTTGGAATGCATAAGGGCACGCATGTATTGTGTAGGTGAAGGTTACATGTTACAAGCAGAACATCTCCAGACATGTACAGTATGCTAATGGGGGATGTAATGGGTGAATATCAAAAATACGTAGTGTGACATAACTTCATATACACATTAACAGACACATAACATGCAGGCACACATCTGAGATACCAGGGCCTATCGCTGCTAACTAACTTGACCATGTGTCCAATGTGTTACAGGTAGGCTGCACACAGCACATGCATAACTAGCCTGGATTGTAGTATCAGTTACCTCTATGGCTGATGGTGACAATGGTAACTATAACGTGGTACATGGGACATGTACTGTGTGTACCTTAGTGTAATGACAGTGTACACAGCACCCACATCCTCCAGTGGATATTGTACTCCCTGAAACCCATGATGACAATCTGCCATACCCACCACCACACATTGGCTGCGACTGCAATACAACCCATAGTATACCCTAACAGTGGTACTACACGGATATGCATCTAATGCACATGCCACACATGTAGTAGGGTGTTCGTTATCATGCCTCACCTATGGGCAACAACAACACTATCCATACTATTGTATGGCAATTGGTATTGTAATAGGAGTGTGTGGCCTCAGAATGCTGTACCCTACAGATATAAGGACATGCACAACTACACACACATGCCAGAACACAATGAGTATCCCATGCCTATCAACCCATTTGTAAAACACTGTAGTACTGGTACTGCAAGGCACATGTAGCCGGTATGGGGAAGAGCTTAACAGGGTACATGTATTGTCCCATACAGCAGCAGCCACAGCTCACTATGACAATGGGTGTTGTGTTGGTTGTAAATGCCTTAATGGAATTCCCAAGTATAGGTGTGCTAACACACAGACACTGCTATACTCAGTCATGCACACATACATATGCGTCACTACAGGGGTGCATCACTGCAGTTGGTCATAGCCTTGTACCTAGCTATTGTCCAAGGAGAGATGGGTTGTGTAGGGGTTGTGTGTACAGTGGTATCCTGCCACCTGCCAGGTGGCAGCAGGCAATCTATCGACAGTCACTACTGTGGTGACCCTCAGTGTGAGAATGACATGCATCAGCCAATACTCCAGGTGCCTCCTGCACATGGCCACTGAGGTGATCAAGTTGACATGTATGCAACATGCATTACAACACATGGTTAATGTCTGCGATGAAGACCTGTGCCCAAGCATGTTCTGTTGACTGTGGTAGTGTTGTGGTGGTACCCTTGGTATGTGGTGTGTACAGGGTGACATTTATATGTTCCAGTTCTTACACAGCTGGTCAGACATGTGAGTGTCAATCAAGCTTAGGTTGCCAGTACATATCCCAGCTGGATACCTGCCATCTGCACATCTGTACAGGGACTGACAGTCATCAGCTTGGCAAGTAGCTATGCAGTAGGATGAATGTGGTGACAGATAGACGTTTGACAACAATATGTATGCCATAACTACATATCAGAAGCCCTCACTAACATGTGCTATACAGGTGGTAGCCTACAGTTACATTCCACATGTCTGATCATTACCCGGAAAGAGGTATATACTGTGACACAGCTCACACACCAGGGATACAACAGGGAGGCCTCAGTGTCCAGCTATGCCTGCAGGTGTGCCTGTTGTCAGTACTACAGTTAGCACTCTGCTCTTGCCTGGGTATGCACTGTCAACAGTAGTACTGCCATGATACACTACATGCCAGTGTGAAAGCATATACCCTGGCCTAATACCCCTGTATGTAACACATTCACATGGATAACAGTGCTGTACAGGCCACATATACATCTGTGTCCCACACATGACACACACCCCTTACTACTGTAATGACAGGACATAGGCACATGTATTGTGCATGGCATTACATACACTTATTACAGATGTGAGTACCCTGCTATGTTATCAGACTGGGTGGTGTGACCTGGTTACCAGGGTTAAGCCATGCTTAGCGAGTATCAACATTGCTGCAATATAACAGCTGAGCTGTTATATTGCAGCAATATTACAGCAATATAACAGCTGAGCTGATTGCACACTAGTAAGCGATGCCTACACTGTGTAAGCGCTCGTACATTTACCCACAGCTTAGCATGCAAACCCACACAAACGTGCTTAAAGCTGCTCAAAACTGCCTTAACCACTCTCTCTGTATCCAACAGCCCTTCTGCCCAGCAACAAAATGATCAGCCCTTGCAGGTCTTGAACCCAGGAACCTGTACACTACAGTCAGAACAATTAACCACTATGCTATGACCACTGTGAAAACAACTATTGTTTTACCAATATAGCTGTCAATGCACATATTGTGTAGTAATGGACAATTGCCTTTACTTCCTACATTGTGTAGTCTTTGTTATTAATATGACTGTTGCATCACATATGTTGTTTTATCATAATAAACAAATCCAAAGCAAAAACTGAAAAAATACAACAGGAGAACAAATATCACACTGGAAACACAGATAAAGGTTAGCGCTTTTGTTTATATAAATACATAAACTTCCTCAGACCAGAAGGTCTGAGGAAGTTTATGTATTTATATAAATGAAAGTGCTAAACTTTATCTGTGTTTCCAGTGTGATATTTTTTCTCCTTTTGTATTTTTTGTTTTATCATAATGTACACATAGCAGATACATATGGTGAGATACATCTGGGAGGGTATACACAACCACGAGGCTTACACATGACAGGAATATGGTTATATACATATAATAGGTCTATATATATATGTCTACATGTACATACACAGGTATACTCATACATATGTATGTATACGCATATGTAGGGGTTAGGAGGGTGGCCTAATGGTTAAGGTGTTTGCCTTACAAACACAAGGTGCAGGGTTTGAGTCTCACAAGGGATAACTAGCTAGGCTTAAATTGGCTCACAAAGGCAGTTAGCTTAGTACTAATCTATAAACCTATGTATAGTACTGCATATATATGGCCATGTGTACATCTCTTTATATGTACACACACACATATATATATATACACACACACACACACACACATATATATATGTATATATAGATATACATATATGTATATATAGCTATATATGTATGCACATCTTATGTGTACAGATATGCCTAGTTATGTTGGTATATATGTAGATATCTATAACTATATGTGCATACATATCTATTCTGATATACCTACTACTGTCAATATATATGTAGATATCCATACGTATATGTGTAGACATATATTGCTCTGTATATGTATATATATGAGTGTTTATATGTATATCTATGTACATATACATATCCATCTATGTATGTCGATATGTATATGTGTATATATCTATATAGATATCTGGATAATTATATATTTTCACCATATGTCCTGAACATGGAGTGTAGCCCTACCTCACCCCCTATAGTCCCAACTTTGTAGTTCAAGAGGATGTCAGGTATGTATAGCAGGTATATTTGTAGACTATTGCTACTGTAATAGGGATTGTATTCACAGAGACATGGTGTGTATGGGAGGTCACATCTGCTTTTAACATGTGCACCATTGGCTACTGACAGACATCCTAAGGACATCATAGTACAGTATCATTGCTAGCACATAATTCTCTTGTCAACTACAGCAGAGATATTGGTCAATATATGTGGACAGTCTGACACACTCTGGATAGTCCAGAGGTAAACACAGAGCCCCTTAGTGCAAGACATGTGGACCAAGCCTTACAATCTGGATGTTAACAGCCATGTAGATGGGTATAACACGTAACTACTGATATACATTTGCCCCCATAGGTTATGCATTCACACACCCCTGTCTGTTGTGACACATAATAACCGCTGGTACAGAGGTGCCATGGCCATATACTACCCACTAGATATTGACATACATCGGTACAGCATCCCATCACTCTGTCTGACATACATGACTGTTATGATGGCCCTGCAGAAGTACATCTGGCAAATATCTGGACATGACATCTCACTGGCTAAGTACACTAAGCTGCTAGGCATGTAACAAAGCACTGTGTAAGCTACAGGCAGACTGGCTGAACACTGGCCTATATGTCCTATGGGGGAATGCACATGTATCAGTATATATAGCAGGCTCTAAAGGCATGTCACAGCACAGAGTATGATACACCTGTGTGAAAGTGCATAACCACAACCAATGTGAACACAGCCATAGCCACATATGGTAAGCTAGCGTAATATTACAGTATATGAACTATCTGTTCAACACCATCCTCATATGTGCCACTCAGACACTAACCCTACATATACTGGGGCACTACACAGTGTGATCCGAGGCTTGTCTGTGGTATGGGACATATGTGTGTATGGCCCTACAAACATGTAAGCCAATAGGGTAACATACAGTGGAGCAACATGTAACATCAGATAGAACAGGACTAAGAACAATGACATTTACCACAGTCTGTACACAGGCCAAAGTACATATTAACAATATGCACACTGTTGACAATCACCATAAGTACACAGACCTCAGTACTGTACACACAACCACAGAATGTCCAGGTTATGTCATAAAATATAACCCCTACTATACATAACATGTGCAGCAGTCTGATATCTCACTGGCTTGTTATCAGATATGATGTCACTAATTATGGTGTACAGCACATATGCACCTCTGCACCTCTTACTGCATGACATATGTACAAATGTTGACAGAGTTGTGACTGGAGGCACAAACACAGGGCCATTATTGACATGTTGCTGTGATAACCTCATACATTTACTGTTGTAACAGGGTTTGTTGCAACATATGTCCTATGAAGGATATGAAGTCAGTAACTCTCTCAGCTGTCACCATCTACAGACTGCAATCCTCACACTACCATCTGCAGTTCACAAATAGGTGCTCTGTGGGTAACACATGAAATAAAAGGAAACATACACTGCCCAGTCTGCAGATGACCCTACAGATGGGTTTTCCTCATAAACATAGCACTGACATGGCAGGTATTAAAACATGTAGGACAGCCATATCCACACACACCCTATTAAACCAACATTACTCCAAATGCACTGCGGCAGCACTTACAGTCTGTGGTCAGGTCAGGCATGTTCCCCTCCTGTGTGTTGCCCTGTTTCCACAGTGTATGTTGTTAGAGGTAACTGTCTAATCCATCTGAGATGCTGTTTGCCAAACAACAGATTGAGTTCCTGCTCACAGTGAATGTAAATGCCCAACACCAACATGATATTCCTAGATATTGGAGTGCATTTCCATGCAACTGGCTATGGGAATGTTACCACAGCTGTTCCACATGCAATCAGCTAGAGGAAGGCTGCAATTCATGCAGAGGCCATCAGCTGATCATGAGCATCACTTAAAATACACATGCTGCTGCATAAGCAAAATAGGTGTAAGTCTCCACATCCACCAAAGATGGAGTGAGAGAGCCAGACAGAGGCAAAAAAAAAAGTCAGGGAGGGGTGGGAGAGTAAACTTAAGCATGTTTGTGTTACACACCTACCAGTACAGGGTATCAAACTCCTGACGACTATGTAGTGCTATCACATGTATATGCAGTTATTGAATGTGTCACATAGGTTACATGTTGAGAAGCCCTCAAAACGTATATGTGATGGTGAGTGACATCTGCAACAGGGATATGGTAGCTATACAGTAGGTGTACTACACATGCCTGTCCACATGAACAGGGGCCAGTGTCAACACAGCCACACTCTCACAAGGATGCATGCACATTGACACACTTGGCAGGGAGAGGAATACAACTAATCACTAGTGAGATTTCCACAACACATTACTGCGCAGGTATCACATGCACCACAGGGGTAATATGGAGGTTATATAGGAAAAGGGTATGTGGAGGTGTCTAACATCAGACAGCATGCTTCAGTATGCCAATGGGGGTTGTAGTGAGTGTGAATATGGTCATACACATCATACAACATACACACAGACACAGGGTGCCAGTACTGACATGCATGGGTGCATTGTTTCACGGGTGTGTAGTGGTCGACTGTGCCAAATGGCTATACAAGGCTAGGTGATGGGTATACCTTGGCATCAGGCCACATGATAATGGCCTGCATTGCGGCTCAGGGGTGTAGTGTCTGGATTTGCCCACACAGGTGGGTATTGTATTCACCATCCAGTCACCTGGGTGACTATTATGTGTGCCCAATGCTGTGCATTGCTTGCCATGTATGTGTTCCTTATTCCATGACATGGACAGTGTCTGGGATGAGCACACCTCCCACATGCATGTACAGTGACTTGTGGAACTGTACCTAGGGTGCCTGGCCCATGTTGTGTACACAAATTATCATCAGATGTGCCAGTCCTTTCCTCATGTGGCGGGAACTGTTAATGAATGGCAGGTTGACCCTGCACCTACATTGATAGCATGATACTGGTATTCCATGGTGTCAGTGGCATCTGTCCATACAGGGGATGTTTTTCAGGCATGGTATGTCCTTTGTGGGACACATTTGATTGCAACACAGTTGTTGCAGGTGTCCAGTGGGGAACATTGGGAAGGTGCATTGTTGGCATGTACGTGCCTAGTGGACTGTTGGATGGGGTGCCATGCCCTCTGTAGCCCACTGCAATCACACCATGGTTACTATCAGTGGGAAATATGCAGGGTACTACCAACATAGTGGCTGTTGCCTAGGCAAGTGTGTGTGTGTGTGTGTGTGTGTGTGTGTGTGTGTGTGTGTGTGTGTGTGTGTGTGTGTGTGTGTGTGTGTGTGTGTGTATGAGACATAGGTTGAGACTGTTCTTTGGGTAATACTAGGATTGCTCACTTTGTTTGCCTGGCCTTGATGTCACATATAGGGGTATGGATTTGCATCCCAGCTTCTCAGCTATTTCACATCTGTTATCCCTGTATGGTGGACATTGTGATATATACTAGGGCCACCATATAAGAAATTTACAAAATACACTCCACATTGAGTCCAGTTGTTACACACGCCCAACCACCTCCACATAGGATACGAATTACAAACACAGAGACACACACACCTGTCATGTCTGGAATTATAACTCCTACCTAACTAGTTTATTACACTTCAGTACTATGCAGTTATAGGATGTGCCATGGAGATTATTGGAGTACTCTTTCCCCAAAGGTGTACATCAGCAGGATTGCCAAAGAAGGGCATTTGAATTGAAGTGAGTGTGACTAGCCTAAAATGCATTGCACCCTACACAGACATAAAAGCACACACAAAACATCCACAACTGCCATGTGTGGGTATGGAACCCCTTCCAGATTTCTATTTCATGCTACAGCATGAAGCTGTTATAGAACGCACCACAGGGATAACGGGAGTACTCCTTCCCCAAAGGTGTATTTCACAGTGAATGACATCAGCAAGCTTGCCAAAGTAGGGCATTTGAATTGTAGTTAGTGTGCCTAGCCTAAAATGCACTGCTCCCTACACAGACATAGAAACACACACAACTGCCATATCTGGGAATAGAGCCCTTAGTAGAACAAAAGTGAGGCAGCAAACATGACTATAAGAAGCTTACCATTTATTTCATTGAAACGATGAAAAGCAACAAATATATCATATATACAGTAAGCGCTTTCACATTCAAACTGAATGCTTCATCAGACTGTTAACAACTCCACATTAATTGCCTTTAAATATCATCCTATCACATTGTAAAACCAAGCATGTTCCTTGCTTATGAATATTAAATGAATATAGCAACATGCGACTATGCAGTAATAGTATTTCATAATTCAATCATCACAATTCATAGAGTCTCTTCATACATCAAATGCTTAAAACATAAAAAATAAAGTTCATATACATACGTAAAATGCATATATACTCATGCAAAAGTATGTATAAAAAATGTGTAAAAAATATATAAAAGACATGTAAAATGTATATACGTAAACAATTCTAATGAAAAATATATGTAAAATATGACAGCAAAAAAACATATATCTAAATATCCTAAAATATAAAACAGCATTAAAAATGTAAAGCTAAAACCTAAACCTATTGTGTCTTTGCTATATTAATAAAGCACAAACTACCATACATGATAACTGCTACATATATATGTGTTATTCATAAAAACATGTGTTTATGAAAAATATATAAAAAAACTTACATCTCTAAAGAAATATGTTAATAATGATGTGTTTTAAAACTATTCAATATTAAATGCTCAAAAAACTACTTAATATACACAAAACCCTACCCAGTTCGGCTTTGTTAAGGGCAGATCCTGCCTCTTAAACCTGGTTGATTTCTTTGAAACAGTCACCAAGGCCATTGACAAGAGGAAGGTGGTCCACACAGCCTACCTGGACCTCGCAAAAGCCTTCGATACAATACCCCACTCGGGCATTATAGATAAGCTCACCAGCTTAAATATAAACCCCTATGTCACTAGATGGGTTGCAAACTGGCTCAAGGACAGAACCCACATGGTTAGAATAGCTGGAGCCATGTCAGACTCCAAACCAGTTACAAGTGGCATCCCACAAGGCTCAGTCTTTGGACCTCTCTTGTCCGGTATATATTTCGGAGGTACAGGCCAACATGGAAGGACTGTGGCTGACCAAGTTCAGATGACTGCAAACTGGGTGCCATAATAGACTCTCCAGCCGACACAAGCATCCTCCAAAAGGGCTCATAGAAACAGACAACTGGTGCCAGAGCCATGGCCTCAAGCTAAATGCCAAAAGTGTATAGTCATCCCCTTTGGCAAAAACAAAGTGCCCACAAATAACCACATAGGTGGTAATCCATTAAGTACAGAAGAAGTAATTAGGGACCTGGGGACCCAAGTTGATAGCAATCTCTCATTTGACAACCACGTGGCCAAAGTGGTTAGAAAAACATTTTATATAGCCCACCTAATCATGAAGGGATTCACATCTAGATCAGGGGAGGTCATCATGCCTCTTTACTCATTGCTCATCAGGCCCATAATTGAGTACAATGCCCCTTTTAGGATGTACCTTACCAGACACCTGCAGCAACTGGAAAGACCCCAAAAGTACCTCACCAAGAGGATCAAGGGGCTCAAACAGATGCTGTATGCTGCCCGGTTAAAGAAACTCCAGCTCTACTCAGTGGCATACCGCCTGCTCAGAGGTGATCTGTGCCTGACGTATAAAGCCATGTCCAACCCGGAATTAATGGACATGCTGCACCTCAGAAAATCCAAATCCCATCGAGCTATGCGCTCAAGGGACTTAAACCTCAGCACTGAAATAAATAGGACATACTGGAGGGACAGATTCATAACCCAGAGGCTCCCTTCACTCTGGACTAAAATCCCAATCCAGGTTAGGCAGAGCCCTCATTGACTCTCTTCAAGAGGAATCTTGATGAGTGGATGGGAGATCATAGGTTTACCCCGGGTATCACTTCTGTGTCACTGTTAGACAGAGGCACAGTATACTAACCTCAAAAAAGGGCATAGCAAAATTAATTTAAAATGGGTGGCGAAAGCCATACACAATCTGGCTAGGCTTATAAATGCCCTAGGGCAGATAGCCTAGTATGAACCTATGAACCTAAAAAATAACTAATAGGTAGCAACTTAATTTTTAAATGAACTTCAGGCATAGAATTTTAATGCTTAAAATTTCTGGCTGGTAGAAAGGGTTTCAATGAAACCCTATAATTGAGACCTGAACCTTTGTCTGCTTGTAGTCTCAGTATCCATCTCATTTCCCTCTGTTCAGTATAATTCTTGTAATTGCCTAGCCTGACATTTCTATATAGTAATTCTATCACCATAAACCTAAAATTATGTGTAGTACCATTATTCATAATATGTTTCGCTAGCGCGTTGCTCTCATCTTCCTTATTTATTGCATATATATGTTCTTTCACACATTCCCTTAAAGTTCTATTAGTCATGCCTATATAAAACGAGCTGTATTTGATACAAGTGGCCAAATAAATCAAATCTTGTGTCTTACAATCTGCATATGTACTAAAATCATATTCCCTCCCTGTGTCAGGGAGAATATACTTATTACTATTTAACATATAAGGACACTGATTGCAGCATCTGCATGTAAAAGTCCCTTTTCTAGTAGATCTAAGTTGTTTCTTCTCACTACTCTCATAGTATAGTATACGTTTCAATGATTTTGTGTTTTTGTAGGTGAATCTAGGAGTGTCATCTACCATTGCACATAACTTCTCATCCACAGTTAAAATGCTCCACTTCTTTGCAAAAATGTCTTTAATCTTCTTATTATTATTTGTAAAAGATAGTACAGGTTTATTCATACCTGTTTCTTCTCTCCCTCTATCTAGTGTATTAGAATTGTAATTCCTGCGATGTATAAAGGGTTTCCCTGTGGAAGTTCTCCTAACTATATTGTCTTTAAACAAATAATCCATTTATTTTCTTCTATATCCTCTTTCTTTGAATTCTCCATGTATTATCTCTACTGTTTCTTGAAACTTGGAATCTCTACTGGTGAGTCTAGATACTCTTATTACTTGTCCTTTAGCTGTATTAGTGTAAATGTGGGAGGGATGCATACTGGTACGGTGTAGTGTGGAATTCTTCCTGCATTCTTTTCTATATAGCTGTGTTTGTATGGTGTCCCCTTCTTTCATAAGGAGAACATCCAAAAACTCTATTTCTTTTATTGACCATTTTTCTGTCAATAGTAAAAAGTTTGTGGTTCCATTTATATATTCAATAAATTCCAAGAGTCTAGATTCCTCTCCTTTCCACAATAGAAAAACATTGTCCACAAAACGTTTGTATAGCAATATGTTCTCCTTATATTCACTTCTCATTATATATGTGTGTTCCCAGTATGACATTACAATGTTGGCATATGAATTTGCACATGGGGTGCCCAGGGCTACCCCCCTCTGTTGTAAGAAGTATTGATCATCAAAAACAAACACATTATTTTTTAGAACAATATCCATCAACATGGCACATTTAATTATTAAATCTCTTGCTATATTCTTTTCTATTCAAAATAGCCTCATATATTCTACACCTGTGTCATTTGGAATCAAAGTAAATAAAGAATTCACATCTAAAGTTACCATGTAACTGATTTATCTAGTATTTTCTTGTATTGTGTAGTCTGAAAGGCTCTCTACAAACTGTTGAGTGTCCTTTATTATTGTCTCTGTCTGTTCTACTGGTTTCCTCAGCTGTTTCTCTAAATATATAGAGATGGTCTCAGTGAGCCATCCCTTACTTGACAGTATTGGCCTCATTGGTGGATTTTTGATGTCTTTATGGAAAATGGGTAAGCCTCTAAAAGTGGGTATAGTCGGTTTCTCTATTAAAAAAATATCTATAAATCAAAATCAACCACATTTAATAGGAATAAATCATATAATTCAACTTGTACATTGTTAATAATTTTGTTTACCTTTACCAAATATATCTTAGAGTATGCCTCTCTATCTGCTAATAAATCCAACATCTTCCTTCTATACACGTCTGTGTCTAAAATGACTATAGCCCCACTTTTATTGGCTGCCCTTATAACTATATCTTTATTCAACTGCAGTTCTTTAAGTGCCTTTTCTTCTCCTTTATTCAGATTATAAAAATCATGTTTCATGTTCTTATTTTTATATAATTCATTTAAATCTCTTTCCATCGCTTTCTCAAAAGCTTCAACCAATGGATGTGTTTGTGGAATGAACACTGAGGGTTTTTTTAAAATGTTAGATGTATTACTATTGCTATTCTTATTGTGAAACATCATTTTAAGATTTAAATTCCTGGTGAACATTTTTAAGTGTTTAACGTGTTCAACACTATCAACATCTTTAGCTGGTATGAAAGAAAGCCCTTTGTTCAACAGGCTTCTTTCTGGTTCAGTTAATGCATAGTCAGAAATGTTAATTACTAAGTCTGACTTACAGGTCGTAGAATCTTTTTCTGAAATTCCAGACGTTCTTCTGGTAGTTTGCATTTCATCGGTCCATTCGATGGTGACCAGGGCATTCTCTGTTGTACTCGTATCGGTAAAGGAAAAGGGCAAAAGCCACTATTAAAATTCTGTGTTGCCCTCTCATTAACTCCATTCGGTTCTTTTCTACGAACATCTTGTATTATAGCTTTAGATGTATTAGGGTTCTCTATTGTCTATAAATCATGCGTACATCATTTCTGTCATTCGCCATTCTCTGTTGGTAGTTGTACTGCTAGCCATTGATGTCGATTCTCCCGTTTGTGCAATTTTCAGCGTTGTATTTGAAATCTCTGTCCCTCTTGAAATATTGCTTTGTGGAAGTGAACTCCTCTCTTCTCGCCTCATTTGCTCATCGCTTCTTCTATTCACTGTAGATGGTTGGTGATTGGTGTCACTCATTCTCCTTGGCTCACGTGACCAAGCAAAGACATTCCCTCTTTGAAAATCCAGGAAGTCTCTTTCAAGTTTCTTCCTTTTAGCTTGAAGCAATCTGTTCTCTAATAGCCGAGTGTTAGTGCTGACATTATTCAGTAACTCTTCCATCTCTTCAACTGACAATACCGTTTCAAGTTCTGTCAGTATACACATTGATTCCGCCATTAATTCATTCTCTACTGATAAATACTGTTCAATTAACAGCTTCATATAACTGAAGCTTGTATCAAGATTAAGTTTTTGCCATTTACTTAAAAGATGAGGATATATGTTCCCAAAACTGGGCATTTTTAAAATGCGTAAACCCCATGGAACGATCTTGAAACTGACACAGGCTTCCATGTGCTTGCGTTGCCATTGTGTCTGTTTCAACTTCTCTAAAGTTTGCTCTAGTCTTCTTGTCAACTGTAATACACTTATATTTCTATTAATGTCAGCACTCCCTCTTTCATTACTGGTCAAGTCTGTTCTTGAAAACCTTAACAGGGGGTTGCTTTCAGCATATATTAGTCTCTTGAAAGTCATTTCATTACTTTATCTCAGCGAACCATTATGGAATGAGTTCAGATCTCGTACAGCATTTTCAGAGGTCCCTTCCATCATGTCCCTTACCAGAGTTCTATATCACACTGCAGCATGAAGTTTTTATAGGACGCACCGCAGGAATAACTGGAGTACTCTTTCCACAAAGATGTATTTCACAGTGAATGACATCAGCAGGATTGTAAAAGTAGGGCATTCGAATCGTAGTGAGTGTGACTTGCCTAAAATGCATCACTCTCTACACAGACAGAGACACACAGTTCCCATGTCTGGGATTAAAACTCCTACCTAACTAGTTTATCACACTATAGCAGTATGCAGTTATAGGACACACCACAGAGATTACCAGGCTACAACTTTCCGAAAGGTGTATTTCACAGTGAATGACATCAGCAGCCTTACCAAAGTAGGATGTTTGAATTGTAGTGAGTGTGACTAGCTTAAAAAGCATTGCTCTCTACACAGACACACACACAGTTGCCATGTCTGGGATCAGAACTCCTACCTAACTATTTTATTACACTACAGCAGTATGCAGTTATAGGATGCACCATGGAGATTACTGGGCTACATCTTTCCCAAAGGTGTATTTCACAGTGAATGACATCAGCAGCCTTGCCAAAGTAGGGCATTTGAATTGTAGTGAGTTTGACTAGCCTAAAAAGTATTGCTCTCTACACAGACAGACACACACAAGTTGCCATGCCTGGGATTAGAACTCCTACCTAACTAGTTTATCACACTACAGCAGTACACAGTTATAGGATGTGCAACAGAGCTTATTGGGCTAAAATTTTCCCAAAGGTGTATTTCAAAGTGGATGACCTCAGCAGGCTTGTCATAGTAGGGCTATGGGGATGGCAGTGTGTGTGCATGGGCCATAACCCATTCATAAATAGGTTGACACACCACATGCATGCACATGCAGGGTTATATTCCACAGGTACATGTATACATCTGCAAGATGCCTACATCCTTGTAGAGTCATGTTGCACAGCTAACACGTGCAACACATAGTCTGCAATGCTGACAGATACCAGTGGCTAATATCTACAGAGGAGTGACATCTGAACCTCATGTGGTTGCAGCCATTTGGCTATGTGCTGGGTGGGACAGGCCTCATAATGGTTGGCTTCTTTTCACAGTCACTCTCTTCCACCATATATGAACGTCTACTTTTAGCATATTATAGTGTGTTGTCCTTGGATATATGTCTGTATTTCTATCCACTGTGTGTGCAAAGCATGAGTGGTGCATACTGAGGAGTGTCTGCACTAACATCTGCAACTGCCAGCTATGTCTGGTCCACTGTTGTTTGCAGACATTGGCTTCATCTGTTTAAGTGTGTGAGCATGCCCAGTATGACCTTTCAGTATGTTGTTGTCTGACATTGCCTTAATTTCTCTAAGTGTGTGAGCATGCCCAGTATGCCCTTCTGTACTGAATGTGTGGATCGATTCCAGGTAGTTTGTACTCCAGTGCAGACCTTTGTGTTGCACACCTACAGGTAGCAAACTGTTTCTGCAGGGTATCAATCGATCATTTGGCAATATGGGGACAAAGTGTGCAGGGGATACTGAGTACTGTAGGTGATTGTGTCTCTGCTGCTTCAGCTACATGGTACTGCTGTTAGCAGAGATATTCAGACATGTGTACTGTTATACACTGTGATGTCTTCTGTCCTCATACTCTGTCAGATGGACATTCCTGCTCACCCTGATGTCTAGGGGGACAAGGGTGACTGCAGCTGTGTGCGGTATTGTCGGCAGATGCCTACATATTCATGGGAATACCTCACAGCTGTACAAATTTGCACAGGTTACCCAGAGGCAGTAGCCATGAGTCAGGACATTACCCCTATTGTGGTGTACAGGCAGGTATGTAGCCACCCATTTATGTGTTTACAGCCAGGTATAGTGTGTGCACACAGCTTTGTGTCAGACCTTGCACATTCCATGCTGCCCACACCCCCCCCCGTTATTGCATCCTCTTCCTTACATTATGCATACATTCTCTGATACTTTCCCTAAGGTTATCACATCATCACAGCTATGTGTTGTTGTTGGACCACAGTTCATGCAGTGGGACATGGTGGACATGTTACTGTGGTTTGTCCACATGGCTTTGCGTATGGCTTATGTGGAGTGTGTTGTGTTGTTATTTGGGTGTCCATGACATAACATGTATTGGCAGTATATGTGAGACACAGGTCCTTGGCAGAGGCTTGTGGGCCATTAGGTGTTGATGCGGGCCAGATGTGGCATTCTGTCAGTTCTAAAGTCTCAGACAGCCATACAGTATATTCCCCTGTGGTGACAGGGTAGGTGTACTAGGTGTTTATGCCAATACCTTCTATCAGTCTTAATCAGGAGGTGTGGATGCTGGCAGGGTGCTACCTACAGCTAGCGACATGCCTGCATGAGACACCTGCACTGCATGCTGCATTCTTTCACTATTGCCATATACAGGTGGGGTCATATTGTATCCATTCCTCACAGCAGGGATACAACCAGAGAGGTACCTGTGGGTGGTGTTTGTATGAGCTGGGTGCATGTCTGCTATGGACATTAATGCATCTGACACACAGGTATGCATTGGGCTTTCCAGTTATGCTTGCATGGGCAGGTACATCAGCTGTTTCCCAATACATCAGTCCTACCTTCTTTGTGATCTGCGAGTGTTTGGGCAGACAACACCGGTATCCCCTATTACAGGACCAGATAATGGGATACATACCTGTATATACAATTCTAAGGGGTGTATCCATTTCACAGTGACACAATATATACTGTATAAATATGCGCCATCTCTAGTTCCAACATTCATTACAAGCATTTCTAGTATGACCGATTTTTTGGAATTCACGTACAACTTACAGGAGACAAATATTAATTATCTTGACATTTTGTTATCCAAAGAGATAGTCAACTTGAGATATAAAAGTGTCATTTATAGAAAACCCACATATTCAAATGCCTTTCTCCATTTCACCAGTTGCCGCCCTAACCATCAAAAGAGAGCTGTCGTGAAGGGACAGATGGTCAGGGCAGCCAGGATGATATCTGATGAAGAGGATTTTTAGTGGAATTTGGGTGCTATTTTCATTAACAGGGGGTACCCACCCCGCTTTGTTTTTGAAATTAAATCTGAGGTTATGTATAAAAGACACTCTGTTTTTTACAAACCAATTTTGATTGGGAACATTAGCACTCATGAGGGTGAGTTGATGACCCTTAATGAATCGCAAAATAAGATCAATATTAATGTTCCGTTTGGAACTAGCTTTCTGTGCACATTTGGTGTAGATCATCTTGAAATAAGGAAGTTGCTTAATGAGAACTGGGCTCTTATTACCGAAGATATTCATCTTTGTAGTAAGTTAGGTGACAGCCCTAAAATTATATTTAGGAGGGGTCACAATTTGAAAGCATTACTTGAAGCAAAACAACAATTTGGGAACAATCGAAATTTTGGGATGACAAAATGTGGGGCATGTAGACAGTGTAAGTATGTTTGTACGGACACCAAGGTTAAAGTCAGAAATCAAACATTTAATATTATGGGTAAATTTAATTGCGAAACTAGAAGTGTGGTTTATGCTGCATTCTGTCATAGATGCACTGCTTTCTACATAGGCAAGACCGAAAGGAAGTTAAAGCAGCGCATCTATGAGCACGTGTATGCCATCAATAAAAAAGATCTTAACAACGCTCTTGCCAAGCATGTTAGTGAATTTACTGACCATCATTTTAAATTTACCATTCTTAGAAAAACTATCACTGACATCAGGGGTGGTCCCTGGCAGATTCAACTGGAAATGGATGAATTATATTGGCAAATTCGTACTGCTGCTTATACGTACCCTGGTCTGAATGACCATGTCTCCATTAGTTGTATTCTGAAATATTTTTCAATGAGAAGGTGAAAAAAGTGTTGATTCGATTAATCCTGGTTATTAGTTATTAGTTGTTTGTATTTTTTGCATACACTGTGAATTTTTAATTTTATCCCAAGTTATAGTTTTTAAGGTTTTTATAACGTAATTAAATGTTATGTTTTGAAAATTTAAAGGTTAAAGGTGGATTTTTATTTAGGTTTTTGTAACAAACTTATATACATTCGCTTGATGTTATGTTTTATATAATTTATATAATTGATGTTGTACAATTGATTTTTTAATTATGTGTGATTGAACAATTAACACTTCTATTCGGATATAAAAAGATGGTTGAAAGTTTTTTGAAATCTTATGTCTGAAGAAGGAGTGACATTGTGCTCTCCAAAAGCGTTAGCTAATACAACGGTTTTCAACATTTTCCAGGGTGAACTGCTTCTTCAAGCTCGTTTCTTGATTATTAGTTTGTTGTTTGCTGTTTTTTGTTTTGAATATATACTGTATGTCTGGGGTACTTTCTCCTGTGTGCTGCTTGTATAACTAGCCCAAAAGCCATGCCATGTCAGTCTTTCAGATGATGACACATATTACCAACATGCATTTACAATGATTTACTGCTAGCATGTGTTATACTGGTGGGTATTGTCTTTGGCAGTACAGTTGTGAGGGCTTGTCCCTGTCATCAGCAGTAGTGGGCAATGGCCACCAGGTCTTACCTCAATATGTATATATATATATCTATATCTATATATATATATATATATCTATATCTATATATATATATATATATATATATATATATATATATATATATATATATATATACTGACAACTTTCACGCAATATGAAACACACGCCAACCTAATACACACATATCTGCATATTTTGCAGATGCTACAACCTATCCTGCTACCTTGGCCACCTCTGTGCATCTGTGTTCCACTGGTACTATATCTACACATACATGTTATCACATTTCTACATAGGGTTGTGGGGGGGGGCACACCAGACTGTTACGATGCGTGTACATCAGATTGGGGGGGGCACACCAGACCGTTACTTTACTACATTTCTAAATAGGTTTGGGGGGCACACCTGACTGTTACTACATTTCTACACTAGGTTGGGGGAAGGGGCACACCTGACTGTTCCTACATTTCTACATAGAATTGTGGGGGGACAGATCTGACTGTTTCTATAATTCTACACAGGATTGGGGGGACACACCTGACTGTTAGTACATTTCTACACAGGATTGCGAGGGGGGCACACCTGACTGTTACTACATTTCTACACAGGATTGGGGGGCACAACTGACTGTTTTTACATTTCTATGTAGGATGGGGGGGGCACCTGACACTTGTACACATTTGCTATGACTGTACTGGTATGTCAGGTACTCCATTTCATTCTGTATTCTAACCTATCAGGCTGACTTGAGGCATATCAGTGTACTACAGGTCTTAGCTTTGATTGACCTACATATTAGTTTCTGACTTCCTACCCTTCAGAGCTAACATCCTACTGCCTAACCTGCTGTAGTCTGTCTGTGTAGGCCTGGGGGGGTTACCCATAGGCATCATTCAGAAGCAAACGCACAGCCTTTGTTTGCATTTGCCTACACCTGTCCTCCTGGCTGAGACTGTTTGGTATGTGAACCTCCCTGACTGGCATTTGTGAGTCATATTGACACACATGTGGCCCATCATATTTCCTGCAGTGGGTTTTGTCGCCCTGTGTAGTACTGGCTACTATGGTGACACCAGTATTTGTTAATGATCTCATGGTGCTACTATAGGTGTCTACTATCTGCTGGCATAATAGTCAGCCACCCAATTCCCTTGCATGCTCACATCCATACCATAAATACAGGTAACAACATATTCTACAACATTCAGCAATTTGTAGGTTGAGTGACTTACCTTGTGGGTGTCCCAGTATTGAGGGTGGTGCTGTAGGGCTGCCTGTGTCAGATGCATATAGTACTCTCCATACACATGGCTGAGCACAGGTAGTGTCATGTTTGGCATCTCTTTTACTGTATTTGAGAGTCAGAGAGAGGTGTTATTCCCTGAGTCCCTCCTGTGTTAGCGTATGTGCTATGCATTGCCTCTTTGCCAAGGCCAGGGCATACTGGGCATGCCTCCTTCTGCTTACTGGGGCAGGCTCAGGTTGTTCCTCCTCTGAGTCAATCTGTGCCTGTGCACGCCTTGGCAATGGTGGGGGGCTGTGTGGGTCTGCCCCATGCTGTTCCTGCTGCAGCTGTTTCCGCAGGATCATATTGTGTAGCATGGCACATACAATGAAAATTTGAGCTCATGTAGCTGTGAGTATTGCAAGGCTCTACCGGATGTGTCCAGGTACTGGAACCATGACTTGAGCATCCCAAACATATGCTCTATTATAATTCTGGTCTGTGCATGTGCCTCATTATGGAGTTCTTGATCAGGTGTGTGTGCATTTCTGATGGGCGTCATCAGCCACGACTCCAGTGCGTATCCAGCACCCCCTACTAGGTGACTGTAAGGGATGTCCCCACTGGCAAATCTGTGGTACAGCTGTGTCAGATGCCAGATGTTGGAATTGTGATAGCTTCCAGGGCAGCCAGCACACAGATTCATTATTATGCCCTGGGCCTCACACACAACCTGGCAGTTGATGGAGGGGGAAGCCCTTGTGGCTGATGTAGACACTACCCTACTCACCGGGTGGTGCTTTGATGCATATGTGCATGCAGTCTATAGCACCCACTACCTCAGGGTATTCTGCTATTTGGTTGAACAGTTGCATATTGCTGGCCAACACCTCACGGGTGTTGGGGAAATATACGTGCTCACCGGCATGTGCTGACATGGCATCCAGGAACTGGTAGAGTACCCTGTAGGCTGATGCCTGTGAGATCCCGATGATATCCCCAGTTGGCCTTTGGAAGGTGCCTGTAGCTAGTATTCTTAGACCTAAACATACCTTGGTATCCACTGGGATGGATTTCCCTCTGTTAGTTCTGTGTGTCAGGCGTGGCCGGCACAGCTCAACAATTTGCTGTAGGAGGTCCCTGTCCACCCTATAGTGCTCCATTATCTCCAGCTCATGTAGCCCCTGGTAGGTTATCCTGTGTCTGTACACTATTCTCTGTCTCCTCACTGTGGGTTGGGCGACAGCATTCACAATCTCACCACACTCAGCCTCTTCCACAAGTTGTTGTATGATAGCTATTGCAGCCCCTATAATTTTGTTGTTTTGTTTGTTAAAACTTCCCTGCTTGTATACACCGGTGGTGTAGAGTATGGGAAAAAACAGAGGGGAAGGTGTTTGCATAGATTATAGTAGTGTTCTGGGCTGGGCTGGTCTGCTGCCTGTGTAATTGACTTATTCTGATACATTTTACCTGCCATCTATGTTTGTTCTCCTAGATTACCTTCCTACTGCTGTTTTCCCTTCCTATTGCCTTCCTGTTTAAGCCTGGGGGCTCGCCGCACAAACAAAGTGCTCAAATGTGCACAGAGCTGCTATTTTGTGGTTTATTTTTTTTCATTAAAACCCGGTGCGCTGCACACACACCCGCTTAGGCAATGTAAAGAGTGCTAGGCAGCCTCAGACACACACCCTTGCCTAGCTGTGCTAAACTAGGAGCAAACTGAGCCACAGGGCTCCAATCCGCTTACAGTATGCCTGACAAACCTCCCTATGATATCAGCTAACTACTAGGCTTGCAGCAAGCTATTCTTGCTCTTACACTGTTGGGAGCTGACTAGCATGCAGGGGAAATCTTGGATTCACTATAATTCCCCTCATTTGCATTGGATTTCCTGCTAATGCATAGTTACATGTCTCACACTGAGCCTCCCCCCTTAGCAACCACTATTCACTGGCCATGTTGTCTTCTGCCTGCCATTCACTAAAATGGCAGAATTCTGATTTTAGTTAGAATGCTTATTTTAGGTTTATTTTCATATTTTCCCCCATCGCATTTGTGTGCTGCTGCCCTACGCTTAAACAGCCGATATCGGCTAAAAAAAATAAAAGTTGATTTTTTTTCAACTGTTTTCCATGCCAATGGCCTTATACTTGGCAATTGGCATGCTTTCTAAATGATATGCACCCTTTATTTGAGCTGTCATGGCTCCGTTTTGGAATTTGCAGAAATGTACTACGTTACTGGTGGAGTACATTTCTGCAGATTACACTAGTCCTGCACGGCTGGTTTCCAGCTTCCTGGATCGCAAATTTACCTCATCTGCATGGATTTCTCCTGCAAATGGGGTAATTTGCATACAGCGACTGAGTCTGTGCAGGACTAGTGCAGGAGCACTCGTGCACACCCCTACAGGTTTATCCTGGATCGCACGGCAGACATATTGCCTGCTGGCGCTCCTGCACTAATCATGCATGCTGTGCAAGGATTGCAGAATCCAGGGGAATGTTTAAAATTTTTAAGTGAATCAAAGGATTATAAAATTATGAAGCCAGATAAGTGAGGGGGGGGGGGGAGTCGTGATTATAAACCAGTGGATTAAGTAAGTAAAATGTATGATTTGTTGAATTATGCTAACACTTATGAGAGAGCAAGCATCTATTAATGAAATCAAAAGAGCTTATGCTAAGATAGATTGGTTGTTATATGATCTTAGCATAACTCAGGGTGTCATCGATCAAAAGGATTTTTTTTTATTAATGGAGCCTCTAGTTATTCCTTCAATCTTTGGCATTTCTAAAATCCACAAAAGACATCAACAACCCTGCTCTTGGGCCTATTGTAGGTGTTACAAGTTCAAAAACAGAATCCGTCAGAGCTTTTATTGATTTTTATTGTAAAAAAAAGCTGTTAACAGTATTGGACATATTCTCAGGGACATTTGGCATTGTTTAGAAACCCTTAAGGATTTACCTATGTTTTTCTCACTATGGATGTTATCAACTTATTTATGGTGATCCCACATGATGAGGGTATTGAACTTTTTGGAGATGCCCTAATTAACATAGAGGGTATACATAACGTTAAAAGAAATCTACTAATGGAACTTATGGATGTAGTCCTACACAACAACTTTTTATATTTTGAATGAGAGTATTTTCAATAAATTTTGGGGATAGCTATAGGTGCAAAATGCTCCCTGATATATGCAAATTTGGTTGTATCAGAATCGGAGAAAAATTGTGTGTTTTTTTTCACCTTACATGGAGCAAAGAATCACATGGTTAAGGTTTTTGGTTGACATGTTATTGTTATGAAAGGGTACTACTGAAGAAATTAGTGAATTTATTGATTATTTAAACACTACAACATCCTTGTTGAGATTTACTTATAAAAGTGGCACCCAAGAAATTGAGTTTTTAGACATTTTATTATACAAAGACAATGATAGGAATAAACTGGGATCCAGTATTTTTAGAAAAAATACTTATTCAAATTATTTATTACATTTCAAAAGTTGTCACCCCTGCACCAGAAAAAGAGTGTTATTAAAAGACAAATGGTGAGGTCCTCAAGGTTGTTTAGTGACAACAAAAGTTTTGAAAAGAATTGCTTATTTTAATAGGTATGTTTAAAGAGAGAGGGTGTGGAATTATTAATTAAAATTAGAAATGAAGTTGTGAAGAAGCATGATGAAAGATTTATCCCTATTTTGTTAACCAAGAAAGGGACATCATTTGGCTCAAGAAGCCCAACACATTTTGAGAAGAACTTCATGCGTCCATACAACCAAGAAACACCAAAATTAAGAACAGGAGTTAATAACTGCTGAGATTGTGTTTTTGATAAAAACACGAAACAGAATTTGGGAGAAAAATCCAAAGTTACCTTTAGTAGGGGGCAAAACATGAAAATGTGTTTGGAGAAAGTTAAAAATACAAATAGTGGGGGTTACAGGTCTATGTCAAAATGCAATATGTGTAGGACATGTAAATATACTAATGTAGGTCCATATGTAATAGTAGAAAGTTATAATTGTAGCATTTCTTGCCCAGGACATTGCAACTGTAATACCAAAATGATAGTATACATTGCAACCTGTATTTCATGTCCGGCGTTTTATGTAGGCAAAGCCACTAGAAGGTTAAGAGAGAGAATAACTGAACATGTGAGGGACATTAAAATAACAAGACTGAAAATGCCCTCTACATTCATAGTGTGTCATGTAAAATTTTCAACAAATTTATATTTTTTGTCATTGACAGAATTTTCCCTACAGAAAGGGGAGGTGACATTAAATTAAACTTAGAGAGAATAGAGACTGAATGCCAGTTCAGATTAAATGTCACATCTCTACTGAGGAATAAGGAAAATTAATCCTTGAGTTGTATATTAAAATTAAAGACATCCATTATATAGCACTTAATCAGTGATTAGGTACTTTGTAACAGTTTTTTTTATCAATATGTATGAAGTTTACTAGAATTGATTTATTGTTATGAGTTTGAGGATCTTTATTGTATAACATAATAAATGATAATACAAAACTTTATTGAACATAATACCACTTCAATTCCTTGTAAATAAAACATGAAATACATAACCATAAGGGCAGTGTAACCGCTCACCCTTGGATAAGCAGTGTCCCCCACTTTCTCACTTATCATTGCAGTAACAAGGCAGCGTCCCAGCTCAACTTCATCATTTATTCACAAATCCAAACCATCAATACAGACACCTCCACCATCAAACTTTAACACCTCAAATCCTTCCATCAATTATCCACCAGAGGGGTAACAGAAGAGGAGCAAGCCTGTCCCTCTTCTCTGGCCAAAAAGCAATACCATGAAAGAGGTAGGCTGGGAGGACAACAAGATCACACCAAATATGACTCCAAACAACTAAACCCCACCTTAAAAGCCTACAGGACCCACCCCCAATCCTTACCTCACTTCCTCCCTCAGCCTCCAACCTGTTTAACCTTTTCTTGCCCACTCCCTTCACACTCACTTATTCCCATGTTACCTACTTATTTCTTACATCCCAGCTCCCCCCACCACCATTAAAGATGTTCCATGACAACGTTCATCTGTTCCAAACTTCATTTGTCAGATTCTAATATAATAAATGCACTGATGACAGTAGACAGTAATTAAATTTTCAATCTCTGTGCACCAACCAAAGCCAGAAATGCATTTTTTGTAGCTAATACTAAGGGTGGCTATTATTACTAAAAGAAATGTTTTGCTCCAGTGCTCTGGGGTATTACAAAGCCTACAGAGTATTTACATGTGTGTGAGGTGGTGTGCAACGAGCAGTAATGCATATTTATACTGCACACCATGTTTAAGCAAGGTTTTGTGCTTGCCAGCCAAGAAACAATGTAAATGAATATGGACAGAACTTTTGTTTAAATCAGAGCACTGACGGTCCACAGAATGCTACAATGATCACCAGAGCATCACCAATAGTGCTCAGTCTCTATGTGCAATACATGTGGACAAAGGCTAACATAATGGGGGGACAATGACACAGAAAGAGAGACATATTTTACATATTTCCCAAATAGAAATGTGCTAGAATAACTACAGGTTTGTATTAAGATATATGTTCTGAAGGATTTGAAATATGAAACTCACATGTATGTAATATTGAGTCACATCAGTTTTAAGATCATCCCAGTGATATGGCAGAATGCTACAAATTTGATAAGGAACACATCTGGACATTCTGTGAAAATCTGGACAGTTGAGAGGTAAAAATGCTAATTATATGGTCCAAATATAGTACAGGACAGTGTATCTACAGTGCAGAGTATTGTTATATCCCATTCCTGACATTCTGTACTGAAGCTGTGTAAATGATCTGCAATGGTAAGTGGACTGCCATGTAAAATAAACACTTTTTACCTCTCAACTGTCCATTTTTACAGTGAGCTGATTGAAGGAAGGACACTCAGCAAACTCGGAGCTACAATATATAACATTAAGTATCCTGTTTTTTGTTTAGTTTGTTCTTTATTTCTTTGTTGTTTATAGCACTTTGTGTACTGTGTATTTTTTCTAGCTAGTTTCACTGTGTGTGAGGTATTAACTGGAAATTGTCCACTCTTATTAAGCATCTGTTGGGTTGTTTGTTTATGATAACTTGTTGCAATTAAACTCTTTTTTTCTAGTGGCTCCTTTAGCTGTTTAAAACTTTCATTTAAAGGCTCACTGCTGCTCTTCAGCTGTGAGTAACATTTCTGCTGTTTGTTTCCCACGCTCCCTCCCTGTTGGTATAGTGTTTTTATAGTTGGTGGCTTTGCAGTTGCCCGCCCCTAGTGTAAATTTGATCTGGGACCCTCCTCCCAGTCTAGTGTCATTACCTCATTCTACACAGTACAGGGAGAGCATTTGTGAAGGCCAATCAGCTTAGTTTCTGCTACTCCTTCCTCTCTTTCCTTTCTCTCTTTCCAAAAAAAAAAAAAAAAAAATGTATCTGCTTTTACTGTATTTGTGTTTTTTCCTACTTTATTTTGCTTTTGCGTCATCTTAAAAGTACTCAATTGTATTTATTACTGCTTGGTGTAACTCACTGTAAGCCTTTTAGTTTAAGCACCTGGGCTTCAGACCAGTTTTACATTAGGAAGGTTTGTGGTCTGCACTGTAGTGGCAGAACAGGTAGCTTACATCTTTCTAAGTTGGGAACTGCTGATTGAGGGCTCAGTGTCTGTTATTCTAAAAGTTTATTAATTCTGGTTTAAGCACTTGGGCTTGAGGCCAGTTATTTTACATTAAGAGGGTTTGTGTTCTGCACTCTTGTGGGAGGAGAGGCTGGACTCTGTCCTTCTGAGCTGGGAATTTCTGGTTAAAGCTTATAGTGCCTGCATATTTGAACTGCTTCTTACTGAAATTGGTACACCTCGTATGCTGTAGCATAGACTAGATCCAGGCCTGCTGAATCTAGCTTTGTTTGTATAACTTGAGCACTAATCCAGGCATTCTTTAAAGTATTCAGTTGTATTTATTACTGCTGGTAGTAACTTGATTAAAGTGTAGCTATCATTTCTAAGTCTTTTGGATTAAGCACTTGGGCTTCAGACCAGTTGTTTTACATTAGGAAGGTTTGTGGCCTGCACTATGGTGGCAGGACAGGTAGCTTACATCCTTCTAAGTTGGGAACTGCTGATTGAGAGCTCAGTGTCTGTTATTCTAAAAGTGTATTAGTTCTGGTTTAAGCACTTGGGCTTCAGGCCAGTTATTTTACGTTAAGAAGGATTGCGGTCTGCACTCTTGTGGGAGGAGAGGCTGGACTCTGCCCTTCTGAGCAGGGAATTTCTGGTTAGAGGCTTATAGTGCCTGCATATTCTAACTGTTTCTTACTGAAATTGGTACACCTTGTTTGCTGTAGCATAGACTAGATCCAGGCCTGCTGAATCTAGCTTTATTTGTATGCTTGTTTGTTTATTTCCCTGAAACGCTAATTCCACCTAAAACGCGGCCTTTTAGCACTTCTGTGGATCCCTAGTGATATATGCATTGCTTACTGTACTTATTTCCTTGTTTCACTTGAAAGAAAGTTACTGTTTGTCGTTTTTGCATTTAAGTTACCTGTAACACATTGCATTTAAGTTACCTGGCACTTGCTCACTAAAGCAATTATATAAGTCAGCTCTAAAAAATTAAAAGCACTACACCCTCACAAACTTCCCTTGAGTACCTTGTTCCCCATTGGCCCTTTTTTCAATTATAAAGGAATTCCCAATACTATTCTAGCATGTCCAAAGGTCAGTTGTCAATCTCCTCTCCGGTCCAGCTGGTGAATCTGGGAATCTTGAGGCAATGTTACAACTGCCTCATGTACACAGACAACCCTCTCCTCCTCCCAACAAATTCCAACACATGTGAGAGATGCAACCATATAGCCAAACTGGAGGCTAAGCTCTCTCAACTCAGTACTGGCGTAACCAGTCAGGAGGAGAAGGAAACCACACTCACTACAATTCCAGTCTCACATAGACCTACCACGACAACAAACCAAACACATAAACACACAAAAACATACTCGGAGGCTCTAAATAAAAATCTGCCTAAGCAGCAGAGACCTCCAAAGCAGACACCCAAGCAACCGCTACCCCAAAACAAAACACGTGCAACACATAGCTCACAAAGCCAGTGTGCGAACAGTCACAGCCCTTAAGGCTAAACAACACACCTGATACACTTGTAATAGGTGACTCTATCGTCAGGCACACTGACGTCCCGCTCACCAGGCTGAACAAGGAGAAGGTCACGGTGAGCTGACTGTCGGGCGCTAGGATCCGCCACATAACACAAGCACTCAGGTCACTCCAAGGCAAGTACAAATATGACTCAGTCATTGTCCATGCTGGTGTGAATGACCTGAGACGTACCTCCCTGGACTACATGAAAAGAGACATAGAGGAGCTCTCTGAGCATGTAGCCCAGGCCGGCATGACCCTGACCTTGAGTAGCATCTTACCCTCACCAAGAATGATGCCACAATATGAAGACAAGATGATCAATTTCAAAAATTGGCTTAAGTGTTGGTGTCATTCAAAGGGGATCCAATGCCTGTCAGCCTGGGATGACATGCTCGACAAGCCACGATGCTTCGCTAGGGACGGCTTGCACCTGTCACCCCTGGGCTTTCGGATATTGGCAAAGGCTCTTGCTACCCCCATAGTGCCTTTTTAGGCAAGGCTCAAAAGACAAACCCACCTCCATAGGTATCACAAGGGATAAGAAACTAAGAGTAATGCTACTCAACGCCAGAAGTCTAAACCTCAAGATGCACTTTTCGAAACTCTCCTTAGCATGGAGAACATTGATATCTGTGCAGTAACAGAAACCTGGATCAAGGCTCCCGAGAGCACCCCAGCACTACCAGGTTATACCTCATACCATGCTTTTCGGCTCCAAAACTTGGACTGAACCACAAAAGGAGGCGGAGTATCAATATTTGTCAAAGATACCCACACCTCCAGGTTGGTGGCACAGCACGAAGCATCAGAGACTATCCATGTGCAACTAACTGTGGGTAAAACTGCCTTCCAGTTTATAGCCTGCTACAGACCACCCTCCCAAACACAGGAACCCCACTTGGCCTTCCTGAGAATACTGGAAAATATGAAGGTCTCTCCAAACACCATTATATTGGGCGACTTCAACTACCCAAACATAGACTGGGAGCATTACTCTAGCTCCAACACCCTAGCCCAAAGGTTCCTAGAATTTATAAACTCAAATGCTATGGAACAACTTGTTACCAATCCCACAAGAGGGGAAAACATACTGGACCTGATCATCACCAACATGGGGACACTATGCTCCAGACCAGAAGTGTATCCCTCACTGGTAAGATCAGACCATAAACTAATATCACTGGATATTCACATCCCGACCCCACCCCCTGCCCAGAAAACCACAGTGAAAAACTTCTCTAAAGCAAATTTCACATGCCTCAAAACCGAGGAGAAATCCTTCAAAGCCCCCGGGCCTGTGGAAAATACGGCGCAGACCGCAGAATCCTTTATAAACGCATTCTATGAACACCTTCAGGAATGCATGGATCATGCAATCCCAAATAAAACCAAGACTCAATCCTCCAAAGGCAGACATCCTGTCTGGTGGACCCCAGCCATAAACAAACTATACAATAGAAGGAGGAAGCTACTACATGATAGAGAAAAATCCCAAAAAGGGAAGGCATCTCTGATCAGTATTAGCAAAAAACTACGGGCACTCATAAAATCGTCTAAGGCCAGCTTCGAGAGAAAAATTGCACAGGACACTAAGGATAATCACAAGGCTTTCTTTAGTTATGTTAGGAACCTGGGTGGGAATTCCCAGATATGCTCAGAATTAGTCCAAAATGACAAAAAATACACCGAGCCCACAGACATTGCCAACATCCTAGCTGACAGGTTCAGTGCAAACTTCTCACCCCTCTCCCCACCAAAAGGGCAAATATCTATCCCAACAGAGTGCTGCCCCCCTGACATCTCAGATGCTCAGGTAAGAGCCGCCCTCTCCAAAGCAAAAAACACAGCATCAATGGGACCAGATGGTGTCATGGGATGCGTCCTACATGAACACCAAGAAGAGCTAAACCCAAACATAAAACTACTGTTCAATCTTAGCCTTACTACAGGATATGTACCCAAAGAGTGGTGTACAGCAACAGTGGTCCCTCTCCACAAAGGCGGTGCCTCAACGGATCCTGGAAACTATCGCCCCATAAGCCTGACTAGCTTGGTCTGCAAAGCTATGGAAAGGATCATCATGGACCTCATAAATAAAGATATTGGGGACCTACAGACACTGGATCCTACCCAGTTTGGCTTTGTTAAGGGCAGATCCTGCCTCTTAAACCTGGTCAATTTCTTTGAAACACTCACCAAGGCCATTGACGAGGGGAAGGTGGCCCACACAGCCTACCTGGACCTCGCAAAAGCCTTCGATACAATACCCTAATCGGGCATTATAGATAAGCTCACCAGCTTAAATATAAACCCCTATGTCACTAGATGGGTTGCAAACTGGCTCAAGGACAGAACCCACATGGTTAGAATTGCTGGAGCCATGTCAGACTCCAAACCAGTTACAAGTGGCATCCCACAAGGCTCAGTCCTGGGACCTCTCTTGTTCGGTATATATTTCTCGGTGGTACAGGCCAACACGGAAGGACTGTGGCTGACCAAGTTTGCAGATGACTGCAAACTGGGCGCCATAATCATCTCTCCAGCCGACACAAGCATCCTCCAAAAGGGCCTCATAGAAACAGACAACTGGTGCCAGAGCCATGACCTCAAGCTAAACGCCAAAAAGTGTATAGTCATCCCCTTTGGCAAAAACAAAGTGCCCACAAATTACCACATAGGTGGTAATCCATTAAGTACAGAAGAAGTCATTAGGGACCTGGGGACCCAAGTTGATAGCAATCTCTCATTTGACAACCACGTGGCCAAAGTGGTTAGAAAAACATTTTATATAGCCCACCTAATCATGAAGGGATTCACATCTAGATCAGGGGAGGTCATCATACCTCTTTACTCATCCCTCATCAGGCCCATAATTGAGTACAATGTCCCTTTTGGGATGTACCTTACCAGACACCTGCAGCAACTGGAAAGACCCCAAAAGTACTTCACCAAGAGGATCAAAGGGCTCAAACAGATGCCATATGCTGCCCGGTTAAAGAAACTCCAGCTCTACTCAGTGGTATACCGCCTGCTCAGAGGCGATCTGTGCCTGACGTATAAAGCCATGTCCAACCCGGAATTAATGGACATGCTGCACCTCAGAAAATCCAAATTCCATCGAGCTACGTGCTCGAGAGACTTGAACCTCAGCACTGAAATAAATAGGACATGCTGGAGGGACAGATTCATAACCCAGAGGCTCCCTTCACTCTGGAATAAAATCCCAGTCCAGGTTAGGCAGAGTCCCACATTGACTCTCTTCAAGAGGAATCTTGATGAGTGGATGGGAGATCATAGGTTTACCCCGGCTATCACTTCTGTGTCACTGTTAGACAGAGGCACAGTATACTAACCTCAAAAAAAGGCATAGCAAAATTAATTTAAAATGGGTGGCGAAAGCCAAAGACACTCTGGCTAGGCTTATAAATGCCCTAGGGCAGATAGCCTAGTATGACCCTATGAACCTATGAACCTATGAACTTTAGGCTAATGAACACAGGGAAAGGAGACAGGTGAAACAACCTAAATTACAGCAGATGAGGGCATATCAATGGAAGGTTGCTGTAGCAACAACACCAATCACATATCTATATGGTACAGTAGGGAGAAAACAATGAAAATGTGTATTATAAGACTGTCACACAGGGTAAAATAACAGTGGGGAGGATGTCTGTGTGAGATAAGCATCCTTACATGAGTAAAGCAGAGGACATCTATCAGGGATCTGACATGTAATTGGGGTATGGAGCATACTATGAAGCTCTGCAAACTGATTTGCCTGAATATGAGTGTAATCTCAGTAGATGTCTCCAGCAAGTCAGACACAGGTAAGGCCTCATGGACATCATTAAAAGAACCAACAACAATCGTGGACAATATCAGAATAATACGACCAGTAATCCATTCCTCTGGTAACATATATGATTTAGAGTGATAAGAGATGATTCTGCACAAACACACTTTTACACCTATTATGATAAATGCACAATCTATGACGGTAATCAGGCACACTGTCCTAGCACTGTAACATCTGCTTAGGTGGTAGGAGGGACATTGCTATACCTGTATGCGACATTATGAGCTATACAGGCTGGTTGACTGGTGAGCATGGCATATATAAATGGCACAATCCACACTGTCAAGAATGGATCTATATTAAAACACCAAAGGGGTGTTTCATTGAACACATCTTGGTCGACACATAAAAAGCAAACACACTAAAGCACAAATGCTCAAAACAGCGATTTCTTTCTTTGGGAAAGAAATCATTTGGCCATCCTGTGTGTTTGCCCCTTTCCTCACTGTAGTGCGATTTCGGGGTTGTTATATTTAGTTGGGGGGGTGTGGGGGCTGAAGCCCCACGTGTTGTTATGTTTGAAAGTGTGAGTGTGTGTGTGTGTGTGTGTGTGTGTGTGTGTGTGTGTGTGTGTGTGTGTGTGTGTGTGTGTGTGTGTGTGTGTGTGTGCATGTGTGTGTGTGTGTGTGTGTGTGTGTGTGTGTGTGTGTGTGTGTATGTTTTAGCTAGCAATTTCTTTCCCAGGGAAAAAAAATCACTGTTTTGAGCATTGGCTCTTTAGTGCTTTCACTCTTTATGTGTCAACCAAGAGGTGTTCGATGAAACACCTCTTCAGTCTTTTAATATAGACCCATCAAGAATGATATCCATGCCATTAGTTAAATAACCAGTAAAAAGCACCCAAAGAGGGCCAGATACTCCAAATAAAATAAAACGCCACCACCAGGTGTATACCTGCCACTCTATTTTATTGAAAAGTAAATATAAACATAGTAAATTACAGTACAATAAGATATTTGTGGAAACTGAGAGGTTTGTTAAAGATAATTTGATCAGGAAACAAAAGAAAATGTTTAGAGACACGAATGAGTATGCCAGTAAAACAGCACATCCAGCCCCTTTAGAAGCTGAATTAGTTAATGAATTTCCTGATGGGGATCATGGTAAAAGCAATATTAACAGTGACACCAGGGGTAATGGTAACTTGAATGGAAGAGACAGTAACAACAGTAACAGTTGTTTTTTAGAACAACTAGTTCCTCTGAGGGGATCACAGAGATTGATGAACAAGAATCAGGGCCAGCCAGGACACAAGAAACCAATGAACTATTGGTATCCACCACAAAAATGGGAAGGAGGAACAATGGTGTTTCCCGACCACAGGGGACATAATGTCTGGCTTTGTGGACTCTGGCATTAACTTTGGTGACCATAAAACTGTGGCTTTAATCAATAGAGATGTTTTTTTTTTTCAATTTACAACCTTTCAGATTTGGACATTATTGATGTTTACTTTACGTTGTTGAAAAAAGTTTTTCTTTTGTACCTAATTTTAAACATGATGTGGCAAAGGTGTTGATTAATTTTAGACTTTATACTAGGCAGTTAAGTTTATCTATATTTTTTGTGAATAGAACTAATGACATTTCTGAATATGTTAATCAGATAAAAAGAAAAAGTACTTTTATGCCACCAGTCAATGGTATGGCAAATGTGTTTGAAAAATTGTGTGAAAAAGAGATGCATGAGATTTTAAAGAACAGACAAAGTGGTGATGATAATTTGTCATTAAAAGAAAGACAATATTTAAAATTTTTAAGTGAATCAAAGGATTAGAGAATTATGAAGCCAGATAAGGGGGGGGGGGGTAGTGATTATGAACCAGTGGATTAAGTAAGTAAAATGTATGATTTGTTGAATGATGCTAACACTTATGAGAGAGTATCTTTTAATGAAATCGGAAGAGCTTATGCTAAGATAGATTGGTTGTTATATGATCTATTAACTCAGGGTGTCATTGATCAGAAGGATTTTTTTTTTGTTAATGGACTGACCCATTATTCCTTCAATCTTTGGCATTCCGAAAATCCACAAAGACATGAGCAAACTCACTCTTAGGCCTATTGAAGGCGCTACAAGTTCGAAAACTGAACCCATCGCAGCTTTTATTGATTTTCATTGTAATAAAAAGTATTCAACAATAATGGACATATTCTCAGGGACTCTTGGCGTTGTTTAGAAACCATTAGTGATTTAACTATTAATGAACAATATGTTTTTTTCACTGTGGATATTTACAGTGATCCCACCTGATTAGGGTATTGAACTTTTTGGTGATACCCTAATTAACATAGGGGGTATACATAATGTTAAAAGGAATCTATTAATGGAACTTTTTATATTTTGAAGAAGAGTATTTTCGACAAATTTTGGGGGTGCAAAATACTCCCCAATATATGCAAATGTGGTTCTATCAGAATGGGAGAAAAATTGTGTGTTTCCTTCATACGGTTAAGGTTTTTGTATGACATGTTATTGTTATGGAAGGGTACTACTGAAGAAATTGGTGAATTTTTTGAATATGTAAACACTACAACATCCTTTTTGAGATTTACTTATAAAACTGGTACCCAAGAAATTGAGTTTTTAGACATTTTATTATACAAAGACAATGATAGGAATAAACTGGGATCCAGTATTTTTACAAAATATCTTATTCAAATTCTTCATTACATTTCAAAAGTTGTCACCCCTGCACCAGAAAAAGAGTGTTATTAAAGGGCAAATGGTGAGGTTGATTAGTGACAACAAAAGTTTTGAAAAAGAATTGTTTATTTTAATAGGCATGTTTAAAGAGAGAGGGTACCCGGTTAAATTATTAATTAAAATTAGAAATGAAGTTGTGAAGAAGCTTGATGAAAGATTTATTCATATTTTGTTAACCAAGGAAGGGACAACATTTGGCTGAAGAAGCCCTTCACATTTTGAGAAGAACTTGGTACTTCCATACAAAAAAAAATCACCAAAGTTAAGAACAGCAGTTAATAACTTCTGAGATTGTGTTTTTGATCAAGACATGAAACAGATTTTGGGGAAAAAAAACATAATGTTACCTTTAGTATGGGGCAAAATTTGAAAATGATGTTTGGAAAAAGTTAAAAATACAAATAGTGGGGGTTATGGGTCTATTATGTCAAAATGCAATATGTGTAGGCCATGTAAATATATTAATGTAGGTCCATATGTAACAGCCGAAAGTTATAATTGTAGCATTTCTTGCCTAGGACATTGCAACTGTAATATCAAAATGGTAGTATACATTGCAACCTATATTTCATGTCCAGTGTTATATGTGGGCAACACCACTAGAAGGATAAGAGAGAGAAAAACTGAACATGTGAGGGACATTAGGAATAAAAAGACTGAAAATGCTCTCTACATTCATAGTGTGTCATGTACAAATTTTAACAAATTTATATTTTCTGTCATTGACAGAATTATCCCTACAGAAAGGGAAGGTGACATTAAAACAAACTTAGAGAGAATAGAGACTGAATGGCAGTTGAGATTAGATGCCATATCATGACCAGGGATTAATGAGAATTGTTCTTTGAGTTGTATATTAAAATTAAAGGCATATAAGTTATACCACTTAATCAGTGATTAGGTACTTGGTAATAGTTTTTTTATAATCAATATGTATGAATTTTATTGGAATTTATTTATTGTTATGAGGTTGACAACCTTTATTGTATAACTTAATGAATGCTAACATGAAACATTATTGAACACAACAATACTTCAATTCCTTGAAAATAATACATGAAATACATAACCATAAGGGAAGCGTAACTGCTCACCCTTGGATAAGTTTCATCCCCCACTTGCTCACTTATCATTGCACTAACAAGGCAGCGTCCCAGCTCACCTTCAGCATTTCTTCACCAATCCACGCCATCAATTCAAACACCTCCACCATCAAACTTTTCCACCTCAAATCCTTACACCAATTACCTGCCAGAGGGTGACAGATGAGGGGCAAGTCTGTCCCTCTTCTCCACCCAAAAAGCAATACCATAAAATAGGTGGGTAGGGAGGGCAACAAGATCACACTAAATGTGACTCCCAAAAACTAAAACCCACCTCAAAAGCCTAAAGGACCCATTCCCAAACCGTACCTCACTTTCTCCCGCAGCCTCCAAACTGTTTAACCCTTTCTTGTCCACTCCCTTCAAACTAACTTACTACTACCTTACCTACTTCTTTCTTACATTACAGCCCACCACCATTAAAGATATCCCATGACACCTTTCGTCTATTCCAAACTTCATTTGTCAAATTCTAATATAAAAAAAAAATGCACTGATGACAGTAGACAGTAATTAAATCTTCAATCTCTATGCACCTAACAAAGCCAGGAATGCATTTTGTTCAGCTAATACTAAGGGTGGATATTATTACTAAAGGAAATGTATTGCTCCAGTGCTCTGGGGTATTACTAAGCCTACACAGTGTTTACATGTATGTGAGGTGGTGTGCAGTGAGCAGTAGCTCACAATGCATATTTGTACTGTGCATCGTGTTTAGGAGAATTTGTGCTTGCCAGACAAGAAACAATGTGAGTGAACATGGATAGAACTCCTTTTTAAATCAGAGCACTGATGGTCCACAGAATGCCAAAATGATTACCAGAGCTTCACCAATAGTGCTCAGTCTCTTAGTGCAATACATCTGGACAAAGGCTAACATAATGGGGGGACAATGACATAGAAATAGGGACATATTTGACATATTTGCCCAATAGAAATGTGCTAGAATCACCACAGGCTTGCATTAAAACATATGTTCTGAACGATTTGAAATACAAAACTCACATGTATGTAATATTGAGTCACATCAGTTCTGAGATCATCCAAGTGATATGGCAGAATGCTACAAATCTGATAAGGAATACATCTGGACATTCTGTGAAAATCTGGACAGTTGAGAGGTATGAATGCTAAGTATATGTTCGAAACTCAGTACAGGACAGTGTATCTACAGTGCAGAGTATTGTGATATCCCATTCCTGGCATTCTGTACTGAAGATGTGTAAATGATCTGTAATGGTAAGTGGACTGCCATGTAAAATAAACACTTATGCGGAATGAACACAGGGAAAGGAGACAGGTGAAACAATCTAATGTACAGCAAATTAGGGAATATCAGTGGAAGATTGTTGCAGCAACAAGCCAAATCACATATCTGTATGGTACAGTAGGGACAAAACAATGAAAAGGTGTATTATATGACTGTCACACAGGGTGAAATAACAGTGGGGAGGATGTCTGTGTGAGATAAGCATCCTTACATGAGTAAAGCAGAACCGTTCGATTCTCGGCTGGAGTGCGGGAGTGCCTTCTGTGTGGAGTCTGCATGTCCTCCCCGCAGTTGGGTGGGTGCTCGAAAGACATGCATAAAAGGGTGTGCCTTCGTTGAAGGATGAACGTTGAGCTGGCACCTCAGCGTTTGTCAAAATCTACTACCAATCATTAGCGGACCGGAGTTTTGCTGTGGCAACCCCTAACCAGGAAAAGCCAAAAGACAACAACAACATGAGTAAAGCAGAGGACATCTATCAGGGATCTGACATGCAATTGGGGTATGGAGCATGCTATGAAGCTCTGAAAACTGATTTGCCTGAATATGAGTGTAATCACGGCAGAGGTCTCCAGCAAGTGGGACACAGGTAATGGCTCATGGACAACATTAAAAGAACCAACCACAACCATGGACAATATCAGAATAATACCCCCAGTAATCCATGCCTATGATAGCATATATGATTTAGAGTGATGAGATGATTCTGCACAAACACACTTTTACACCTATTATGATACATACACACTCTATGACGATAATCACACACACTGTCCTACCACTGTAACATCTGCTGTAGGTGTTAGGAGAGACACTGCTATATCTGTGTGTGACATTATGAGCTATGCAGGCTGGTTGACTGGTGTGCATGGCATATATAAATAGCACAATCCACACTGTCAAAAATGATATCCATGCCATTAATTAAATAACCAGTAAAAAACACCCAAAAAGTGCCAGATACTTCAAATCAAAAATAAAATAAAATGCCATCACCAGCTGTACACCTGCCACTCTATTTTATTGAAAAGTAAATATAAACATAGTAAATTAAAGTACAAGAAGATATTTATGGAAACTGAGAGGTTTGATAAAGATAATTAGGCCAGGAAACAAAGGAAAATATTTAGAGACACGAACAAGTATGCCAGTAAATCAGCATATCTAGCCCCTTTAGAAGTTGAATTAGTTAATGAATTTCCTGATAAGGACCATGGTAATGGTAATAGCAATATTAACAGTGACACCAGGGTAATGGTAACTTGAACGGAAGAGACAGTTACAACAGTAACAGATGTTTTTTAGAACAACCAGTTCCTCTGAAGGGATCACAGAGATTGTTGAACAGGAATCAGGCCCAGCCAGGACACAAGAAATCAATGATTTATTGGTATCCACCGCAACAACGTGGGAGGAGTTACAATGGTGCTTCTCGATGATAGGGGACATGATATCTGGCTTTATGGACTCTGATATGAACCTTGGTGACCATAAAACTGTGGCTTTAATCAGCAGAGATGTTTTTTTCAATTTACAACCTTTCAGATTTGGACATTAATGATGTTTACTTTACATTGTTGAAAAAAGGTTTTTCTTTTCTATCTAATTTTAAACATGATATGCAAAGGTGTTGCTTAATTTTAGACTATATATAATGTACAACAACCCCACCTATGCCTATACAAGTTCGAAAACTGAACCCATCACACCTTTTATTGATTTTTATTATAAAACAAAGCTGTCAACAGTAATGGACATATTCTCAGGGACTCTTGGCAATGTTTACATACCCTTAGTGATTTAACTATTAATTAACAATATGTTTTTCTCAATGTGGATATTATCAAGTTTATTTATAGTGATCCCACCTGATGAGGGTATTGAATTTTTTGATGATGCCCTAATTAACATAGAGGGTATACTTAATGTTAAAAGGAATCTACTAATGGAACATATGATGTAGTCCTACACAGCAACTTTTTATATTTTGAAGGAGAGTATTTCCGACAAACTTCCTGGGTAGCTATGGGTGCAAAATGCACCCCAATATATGCAAATTTGGTCCTATCAGAATCAAAACAAAGAGTTAGAAGGTCACACTGAAAAAACAATCAGAAAAAAATAAATAAAAACTCCAGCCAAGCTAGAACTTCCAATGAGTGACCTCCCAAACCTCCTGTAACAGAGGTACATGGGATATATGCAAATGACCCTTATGAACATCAGGTGTTTCAGCTATATGCCGATTCTGATTGCCCATGACTTTTACATTTGAAGTCATTTTAATGGACAATTTCAGGCCAATAAAGCCAAACCCCACTAGCTATGGATATGCATATTTCGGCCTTGTTATGACCTCATCAGCATAGCATAAGCAGAGTGCTTGACTAAGCATAAGGACACTGGGTCATTTGCATATATCCCATGTGCCTCTGTTACAGGAGGTTTGGGAGGTCACTCATTGGAAGTTCTAGCTTGGCTGGGGTTTTCATTTAGTTTTTTTCTGATTGTTTTTTCAGTGTGACCTTCTAACTTTTTGTTTTAATTTGTTAGTTGGGATATTTTGCAGTCACCCTAATGATAATTGGCAACAGCTGTGTATAACAACCCTGTGTTTGTTATGCTTAGTAAAACACTCTGCTTATGCTATGCTGATGAGTTCATAACAAGGCCGAAATATGCATATCTATCACTAGTGGGGTTTGGTTTTATTGGCCTGAAATTGTCCATTAAAATGACTTCAAATATAAAAGTCATGGGCAATCAGAATTGTCATATAGCTGAGACACCTGATGTTCATAAGGGCCATTTGCATATATCCCATGTGCCTCTGTTACAGGAGGTTTGGGAGGTCACTCATTGGAAGTTCTAGCTTGGCTGGGATTTTCATTTAGTTTTTTCTGATTGTCCTATCAGAATCAGAGAAAAATTGTGTGTTTCCTTCACCTTACATGGTGAAAAGAATCACATGGTTAAGGTTTTTGGGTGACATTTTATTGTTATGGAAGGATACTACTGAAGAAATTTGTAAATTTATTGAATATTTAAACACTACAACATCCTTTTTGCAATTTACTTATAAAACTGGTACTCAAGAAATTGAGTTTTTAGACATTTTATTATACAAAGACAATGATAGGAATAAACCTGTATCCAGTATTTTTAGAAAAAAATACTTATTGAAATTATTTATTACATTTTAAAAGTTGTCACTTCTTGCACCAGAAAAATAGTGTTATTAAAGGACAAATGGTGAGGTTCTCAAGGCTGATTAGTGACAACAAAAGGTCTGAAAAATAATCATTTATTTTAATAAGTATGTTTAAAGAGAGAGAGTACCCAGTTAAATTATTAATTCAAATTAGAAGTGAAGTTGCGAAAAGCTTGATGAAATATTTACCCCTATTTTGTTAACCAAGGAAGGAACAACATTTGGCTGAAGAAGCCCAACACATTTTGAGAAGAACTTGGTACTTCCATACAACCAAGAAATACCAAAATTAAGAACAGCAGTTAATAACTGCTTGGATTATATTTTTTATCAAAACATGAAACAGATTTTGGGAGAAAAAACGAAAGTTAACATTAGTAGGGGGCAAAATTTGAAAATGTGTTTGGAGAAAGTTAAAAATACAAATAGTGGGGGTTACGGGTCTATTATGTAGAAATGCAATATGTGTAGGCCATGTAAATATATTAATGTAGGTCCATGTGTAACAGTAGAAGGTTATAATGGTAGAATTTCTTGCCCAAAACATTGCAACTGTAATACCAAATTCGTAGTGTACATTTTAACCTGTATTTCATGCCCAGAGTTTTATGTGGGCAAAACCACTAGAAGGTTAAGAGAGAGAATAACTGAACATGTGAGGGACAATAGGAATAAAAAGCCTGAAAATGCCCTCTACGTTCATAGTGTGTCATGTACAAATTTTAACAAATTTATAATTTTTGTTATGGACAGAATTATCCCTACAGAAACGGGAGGTGACATTAAAACAAACTTAGAGAGACTAGAGACTGAGTGGCAGTTGAGATTAGATTCCACATCACCACCAGGTATTAGTGAGAATTGTTCTTTGAGTTGTATATTAAAGTTAAAGGCATCTAAGTTATAGCACTTAATCAGTGATTCGGTACTTGGTAATAGTTTTAGTCATTAATATGTATGAATTTTATTGGAATTGATTTATTGTTATGAGTTTTCTGTTTTTATCATTGTTTATATGGCAAAATGGGAGTGTATATACAAGGGGATCTTATGAGGGTTGTTTTGCTGGTGTTGGTTCTTTAATGAAGCAAATGTTAATTAGAGTCTTTGTGCAAGGGTCATATGATTTTAACAAATTAAATGAGCTTTTTATGCAAAATGGCTTTACTCTGATGAAGCCCTGTTATTAAGAAGGGTGAAAGCACTTAGTGCCTATATTTTTATTAACTTTTCAATAAAACAGAGTGTTAAGTGTACACCTGTTGGTGGCGTTTTATTTTATTTTTTGATCCACGCCATTAATGTTGTCAAACACCTATGCAGGTAGTATGTGCATCACCAGAACAGATAGTACACATGCATCTAATGTACCAACTTGATTGGCATTCCACACCATCAGGTAGTCATGTTTATGCCACACTTTCCACATTTTGATTGAATTTGTTATCTGAATTTAGTAATACAGATTTCCAAAATGTCAGAAATGGTAACCACAGAATCAAAATTTGAACACACTGGAAGTTCCAATGTTGAAATTCTGTGTTACTGGTAATGTTTGTGCAGGGGGTCTAGCCCCCCCCACACCCCACTCACCCCCCTGCATATTAAAAACTCCAACTTCGAGATCGCACTACATTGAGGAACAGGGTAAATTTCCTGATCCTCACTGTAGTGTGATCTGTTATCAGAACATCGATCCCACATTTGTGAATGCACACAACCATTTCCGGATTGGCATTATGGAAACTGGAAAGCATGCATTCTACCATTAGTTTTACTTAAGTGCCATTCCACATTTTGATAGTAAACCAAAAAGAATACCTAGGTATGGTCAATAAACTGTATGATAGATAACTGTGACAAAAGTGGTACACTTCAATTACAGATCAGTAGAAGATGTATAGGGAGGTGCATGAAGAAGGGATCATTGTACTCACATAGTGGTGTTATGAAGGATGAGAGCTATAGAGGTATTATGGCCTCTGATATGCATGTCCTTCACATACTCAGTACTTGTGTTACATACAATGGAGAAGTCAGCACTGTGACTACATGCCGGTGGATGTTCCATTTACCATCTACAACAGGGCACAAGCCACATACTTACTGGTCTGATTATAGGGTGTGATGCCCACATTATAACTGAGTTGTGTTTATTTTCTTGATGTAACAAATCCCCCCCAAGTTTTCTTTTCATTGCAGGTCTTGTCATGGCTGTAGCAGCAATCCTTGGTAAGTGTTGATACTGTCTGTATTATACTATGGTCACAGCTGGAGTCAATGATTGCCCACAATCTGTAGTCCTGTAGGCAGCTATTTTGGGCACAGGATGTGTATGTCATCTGTGATGTTCATCACTTAAATAATGGACAGGAAAGGGCATAGCAGGCAGCCCTGATGTACTGACTAGACCAATGGACCTGAGATATAGGTCACTTCACACATTTCAGCATAGTGATATGCCACGTATGTAATAAACTGTTCTACCCACTTGGTGATATAGCTGTTTATGGCCACATCTGACAGTATTGATTGAATACCTCAATGTGGGTATGTGTCAAATGTTTGGCCTTGTCAAGTTCCACAAGATGATAGTGCTATCATCATGCATGCCCTCTATGACCTCTTTATGGACATCTATCAGATGTAACAAACATGATATAGCATTAACAACTCACATAGATCTGCTGTACACAGCTGGGATATCACTATTGTCCATTTAGAAAAAGTCCATGATGACATATTGGTCTACCTCACAGTCTATACATGTATGCATCAGGTGTTGCCCCTCCCCCAACTCAGATGGATGCATGGTGATGTACACCCTTCTATGGGAAAATAGACTATGTGGAGGGTGTGTTGAAGTGTATATTCAACTGTATAGGGAAGGTGTGTGTACTGAGTCACACCATAGGTGATCTGTGATATTGTCACTGATTCTGTGTGATATGTCTGGATGAAGGTAAGACAGTGCATACTGCCTATCATGATTTGGCCTAGGGTTTTGCCGCAATCTCCCATGCAAGTATCACTGAGAAACTCTCCCACCTGAGGATCAACCCTTATGTCACAAATGCTATGAAAGTTGGTGAATCAACCTGTACCAGTAGAGCTGTCACCACTGGCAAATTCCAGGGATCTGTGCTTGGCTCGTTACTGTTTGGAATTTATTTTTTGACAGTTCAGGCTAAATTATATAGCCTTTGTGCTTGCCAAGATTGCTGATTCTTGTATATTGGGTGCAGCCATTAATTCCACCAATGGTGATAACATACTACAGGAGGATCTAACACAGACAAATGATTGGTAACAAAGCCAGATGATCTATAAATAAATGCAGAAATGTGTCTTTATGCTGTCCTTCTGAAAAGTGGAATTCCATGCTAGTTACAGCATTGTCAACAGTCCTTCCTCTTATGCTGAAACCCAGTGATTCAAGTATTGGGAACTGTAGATAGCAATCTGAACTTCGACCACTAAGTGTCCACATTGGTGTAGAAATCCTATCTTGTGCACATTATAAGTCATGCCATCATGTTCAGATATTAAGATTGTATGGCAGCACTATACTTGAACCTTATCAGAACACTAATAGAGTATAATGCTCTGTTTATATGTAACTCACCAGACACATGCAGCAGCTGGAAAGACCACATGGGGTTTCTTATCAAGAAAAGACAAGGCCTACAAAACATGCCATGATGCATGTAGATAGACTGAAAACCATGTCACTATAACCTATATTGTATAGGATGAGGTGACTTCTGCCTGGCCTCCAGGCCAGTTTCTGTCCCTGCCCTGGTGGAAAAAATGCATATACACAAATCAGATATAGCTGATGTCAGTAGTGTCTCTTTGGAGAATAAGGTAATAACAGTGTTCCAAAAGCTGGTGAAAAGGCTCTCTATAATGTGAAGCAAGAGCAGAAACACACACATCCAGTTGATTGCAATGAGAATAGAACCCCTACTTATCTAAGTATACAAACTACAGATCTTTGCATTTAAGGCAAGTGCCACAGCTCAAGGAGTATCTTAGACAATACTTTATAGCTGATGACAACATCAATGTCGGTTGAGGAGAATATGGCAATAACAGTACATGCTGGTGTCAAACGTTCTCTGTAATGTCAAAAGCACAAACACACACAGTTAACTGCAATGAGAATCAAACTCCTACCTAAGTACATAGAAGACAGAACTCAGTACATTAAGCAAGTGCTACAGTACAAGTCTGACTGTTTAAGACTGCTGGTCAACCTATAATGGATGACATCAGCACATCATGTTGGAGACAAGATGTTTAGAGGTCTGCATGAAATAGATGCATAGGCATGTGTAAATATTAAAATACTGTCAATCCATGACATTAATGCAGACATTGTAGTGTGCACATTTCTGCTCTTCTGTCTAGAAACACACACACCCAGTTGACTGCAGTGAGAACAGAATCCCTACTTAAGTACACAGAAAACAGAACTCAGTACTTAACGCAAATGCCACAGCACAAGTTTGACTGTTACAAGACTGCAGGTCCACTTATGGTGGATGACATCAGCAAGATGTTGGGAGGCTTGGATGAAATGTGTAGGCATGTGCAAGTATCAAAATGCTATCACTCCATGGTATTGGAGCAGAAATTGTAAGATGCAAACGTTTGTTCCTTTGTCTACACACACACAGCCACACACACACACACACACACACACACACACACACACACACACACACACACACACACACACACACACACTTGGCTGCAGTGAGAACAGAACACCTACCTAATGTACACAGGCTACAGAACTCAGTACTTTATGCAAGTGCCACAGCACAAGTTTGACTTTTACAAAACTACAGGTCAACCTATAGTGGATAACATCAGCAGGCCATGTTAGATAGAAGATGTTGGGAGGCCTGCACAGGTTCATAGCTTCATAAGTTCATATGAGGTTACTAGCCTAATGACCCTAGGAAGATTACAAGCCTAGTTGTGTAAAAAACACATGTACCCTTATTGAGCATAGTTAGATGGTTGTTGTTAGCAGAGCAATGCTGTTATCAGCACCAACTGGTCCTTTTCATGAGGGACGTAAGTGCCACCCCTGGGGTGAATTTCCAATCACTCATCCAGTTGTCAGGGTTGCTCTTCAATTGGGTCATTGAGGAGCACTACTTCACATACACTCTGAGCCTATTACAGAGAAGTGTTGATCGCTCAGAGATATAGCTGTGTCCCCAACATGTTCTGTTTATGTCACAGGTTAGGTTTTATATTTTTTTTATTTAATATTTATTTACTGGGAAAGTCCAACTGGGACAGAGACCATTTTCAGCAGAGGCCCAGGGGCAGAAAGGCTCCAGACATGTCTTTGGAATGTGGGAGGAAACCAGTGCACCTGGAGGAAACCCACATGAATGCAGGGAAGACATGCAGACTCCACACAGAGGGCACCCCAACCTAGAATTGAACCAGAGAGCATCTTGCTGGAAAGTGACAACACTAACTGCTTCATTACTGTGCTGCCCAAATGGATTGTGATCCCTGGAGCAAGTTATTCTTGACTCATTTGATTTGTAAGTGTCCAGCATTTCCAGTAGGGCAGGATGTGAGACTGCGCTGTAGGACAGGCATAGGTCACCTCTCAGCAGCCTGCATGATACTGAGTACAGTGACAGTTTTTTCAGTCTTGCCATGTATGTCATAGGTTCATAGGTTCATAGGTTGGTACTAGGCTATCAGCCCTAGGGCCTATACAAGCCTAGCCATAACAATTCCCTGGCTATTTCTTCCCACATTATTTACTTTCCTGGACCCTTGTCTAGCAGGGCGACTGACGTGATCCCTGGGGTGAATTTCCTTTCTCCCATCCAGTCGTCAAGGTTCCTTTTGAAGAGGTCCAAAGAGGCACTCTGCTTGATATGTATGGGCAATCTATTCCAGAGTCTGGGGAGTCTCTGGGTCAGGAACCTATCCCTCCAGCATGTTTTGTTTATTGTGATGACAAGGTTTAGATCCCTGGAGCGTGTAGCTCTGACGGATTGGGATTTCTTTAAGTGTAGCATGTCCAACAGCTCTGGGTTTGACATGGCCTTGTATGTTAAGCAGAGATCGCCTCTGAGTAGACGATATGCGACAGAGTATAGCTGGAGTTTTTTAAGGCGGTCAGCGTAGGGCATCTGCTTTAGGCCTGGGATTCTTTTAGTGAGGTATTTCTGAGGCCTTTCCAGTTGTTGCAGATGTCTTGAGAGGTACATACCAAATGGGGCGTTGTATTCTATAATGGGTCTAATGAGGGATGAGTACAGTGGGACAATGACCTCCTTTTTTCTGGATGAAAAGGCCAAACTCACTGACTGAACTTTAAAGCAAACAATGCCTCATTGTCCACTTTGGATGTGAAGTACCCCTGCTAATTATGATATGCATGTTTTGGAGGGCTTGGATTCTCCCAGTCACAAACCTCTGTGATTTCTCTAGTCACTGCAGGTGTCTGGTAAGGTAGAGACAAAAGGGAGCATTGTACTCGATTACTTCTCTGATAAGGGTAGGTACAGCTGAGGTATGACCTCCCTGGTCTTGGATGTGTTAGCCTTATTGATGAGGTTTGAAATGTAGAATGTGTGTTTCATCACTATGGACATATAGTGATTGAAGTGTCGATTGCTATCAACATGTGTTCCCAAGTCTCACAACAATGTATTTGAGCTTAGACGGGTGCTATGCATATCATAATTAGCAGGGGTACTTCACATCCAAAGTGGACAATGAGGCATTGTTTGCTTTAAAGTTCAGTCAGTGAGTTTGGCCTCAATCATTTGTCTGTGTCAGCCCCTTCTGTAATATGTTACCATCATTGGGGGACTCTATAAGACTGTGTCCAGTTGACAGTCATCTGTTAATGTAATAAACTATAGGCCATCTACCTTTGCCTGGGCTTCAGAGGAATAGTTTCCAAATAGTTGAGGGTCCATCACAGATCCTTGTGGTATTCCACTGGAAAGTGGTCTAGTGGTGGAGGTGCAGCCCCCAACTTTGACAGTGTGTGTTCTCTCGGTGAGTCATTTGGCTATCCATCTAGTAATGTGTGGGTTAATTCTTAGATAGGAGATTTTCTCTATGATACATGAATGGGGAATAGTGTCAAAGGCCTTGGATAATTCATCATAGGAGGTATGTCCTGTTATCCCTCATCCAGGTTTTTGGGGTCAGTATCAAAGAAGTCTACTAGGTTAAATAAACAGATATACATTGACAAAATGAAAATGGGTTGGGTCAAGTGTGTTGAAGGTCACCTATGATCCTGTGGATAAGGTCCATGCTGATTCCTTCCATAGCCTTGCAGATAAAGCTTTTTAGGCTTATGAGTCAATAGTTCTAGTTCTTTATGTTGCCAGATTGATATGTATTGCACATCACACAGCATTTGATATTAAGTTATGTAGTGTAGGTGATATATGTGTGAAAAACTTACTGAGACACTAGGGTTGCAGTGCCTGGGGGGAGGCAACACATGGTTGTATTGTAAATATGTGACATATTGTTAGAGTCATCAGTTTGTTATGTTTCCATATGTAATTTCATGTCATAGACAGGAAATGGATAGTAAACAACAGTGATAAATAATAATATTTACTTTTCTATAGCACGGTGAGCAGTGGATTTGCCTGATGGTTTGCAAAATGTTTGGGCATGAGAGCTACACATTTCCAGTACTATTCATGTTTTGCACATAGCTAAGCAGGGCACAAATGTGAGCCACATTGCTAAAGTCTGAAAGTTTGTACTGAGTCTATGAAACACACCAGCTGCTTAACTGATTTGGTGGCAGCAGGTGCAATTGCACTGACATATTTGTTTTTGAGCCCAGATAATTCTGGGTTCAAATCCAGGTGTATCTAATATTTTTAAATACTTTTAAGTAAACATTGATAATGCAATGACATAAATTCTTTATAGTACATGTGTTGCTGTGTGGGTTAAGTGGCATTGTGCTGAGGTAACTACAGCATTTTGCTACCGCTCATTATAGTGAGTCGAGAAGACATGTGTGTGAAATAGAGAGATATGTGTGGGGTGTTTTTTTTTTTTTTTGTGAGACAGTTGCCCATTTTTTTTTATTTCAGTAAGAGAGGAGTGTTGGTGAAGGATATAGGTATGGCTGGGTCAAGTAAGTTGGGTAGGTGAGGAAGCAATTGCAAACATACAAGACAAACAAGATGAGAGACAGGGACAGTGATGGACACAAAAGTTTGGAGGACACCATGATTGGGGTGACAGAGGGGACACTGTAGGCTCATACCCATCAAGCTTGGAGACTGTGAGAGTCAAGTCTTCACCCACTGTCACCTTACTCCACTGGAAGCTGGAGTGCTTGATGTCTCCTCTTCCTCCTATGGACCATGAGGGAGAGCAGCCTCTCCATCCAGCATAGGCATATACACCAATGGTGTGGCATACGACCCTACTCATCATCCCTAGCAACTCGCTGCAGGTGATGAAATCTGCCACTGCTTTCAGAGGGTACCACTGCACCAGCTTCCAGGGCAGTACTACCTAAGGGTACAGGTAGTGCAAGGGCAGCAGAGACAATGCTGCTAGGTTAGCTTCCAGACATGCTGTGCAATAGTGCCAAAACCGGTAGTGTGGGGGCAGGCTGATCCACTATAGATGGCATACCTCACTGTGCTGTGGAGCATTTAGTGATGTGATACACATGAATGACATGGAGACATTTTGATGACACACAATAGAAAATAAAAAAGACAGCCATAAGGGTTGGGTTGAGAGAAAAAAAGACATAGAATTAGTACTATCATATGTGACATACAATGCATTAATACAGTTATACAACTCTTATCTTAAGTATTACATTTAAGTATAACTCCTAACATATACACACTATGCTATAGATTGCTAAAAGTAATTCTTGAAATGTACATATATTGCACATATGCGTGTTTCAATTATACATATTACAGTTTACAGGAGGGCATTTTTACCACTGGTATACAGTTTTTAATTTAATATAAATATTATTGAAGAAATAACAGTATTGTATAGTTATGAATCATGGTATTTGAACCCACAACCTATTACTACAGTCTAATATTGGGCTCTTACAATTGGTTTGCGTGACAGACTAATGCATGTATCTTTGCTTTTACAGTTGGGATATCCATGTTCAATTTGATACACCTCCATAAAATACCAAAAAAGCTATTTTTAACTTTTTATAACAATAACAATTCTGTTCTGCTGCATATATACCACCTGCTTTCCTCAGTCTCTTCAATCGAGCAACATGATCCTGCACATTGAACTCATGCTCCCTGGCAGCTAGGTAAACAACAGAAAAGAACAGAAGAGCATTATGCATACCAGTCTTGCCTATATTTCTAAGTCTTACAAGTACTCTCTTAATTTCATACTAACACAGCTGTGGGATGTCTGCAGTCTCACATTCCTTTATTCATCTGTTGAGAGTATCCCTTATTCTCCTGTGTAAGTCATTAAAATGATGCCTACATTGCTCTTCAGTGCACGGGATACCAGTGGCACTGGATACATCCTAGGCCAAACTATTCCATGCCTCAGACTTGTCTTGGGAGTCAGAATAGTTTTCTTGCAGAAGCCTTTGGCTGTGGTGCTTTACCAGGAGTCCAGTAAATATGCTGGACTCCTGGACACCCAACCTCTGCGGACTAAACCTGACACCTTTCCCACTAATGCAAGGCATATCTACCAGCAGAACTAGAGCAATGAAGACTGATGCTTTCCTTCCAATTCCAGTTATTGCATTTACTGGTAGTGTGCAAACACAAACAAAGCATTTGCACAATGTTAAGCGGAGAGCAGCAGTGCCAAGCATTGAGGAATGAAATAATGCAATTGGAAGGCTAATTTGACTTTAGTTTGGGAGGTGTCTACTGATGTAGCCTGGAAATATATATTGGAAATTGGAAGGTTACTGTTAGGTGAGTTAGGTGGGAGCACTACAGAATCCTGAAAGCCCAAAATTCTGAAGACCAAAATCCTGAAGACCAAAATCCTGAACGTTCAAAATACTGAAAACTCAAAATCCTGAAAAAACACAGGATACCAGCACTTACTATATTCCAGCACAAGTACATAAAGAAACAAATAAAACACAAACTATATTACTGATCTCCAAGTACAAGCAGGGGGGCAAGCCCCCCTGCACCCCACACCCCCTGCTACTTAAATATATCAACTCCAAGATTGCACTTAGTGTAGTGAAGTGCAATCTCAGAGTTGATAAATTTAAGTAGCAGAGGGTGTTGAGGTTTAGGGGGGCTTGCCCCAATGCATATAGTTGAAGGGTAACATGTTTCTGTATGTACTTGTGCTGGAATATAGTACGTGTTGGTATCCTGTGTGTTTTCAGGATTTTGAGCTTTCAGTATTTTGAGTTTTCAGTATTTTGATCTTTCAGGATTTTGGTCTTCAGGATTTATGGCTTTCAGGATTCTGTAATGCTCCCAAGTTAGGTTTGCAGACATGCACTAGGAGCATAAATGTAATGACCTGACACATTTGTTTTTACCTTTATACACTGAGAAAATTTATTTTTTACACTGCATAATTCAAACTTAGGTATAAGGGGCAAAACATTTTCTTCTACAGCATTGATTTTCTGTCTTTGCCACATAAGAAGTGCTGCTCAAGCAGTCAGGAATCATACATAAATGCAGGTGACAGTATGAGCTGTTACACATGTATGTGTGTGACCTGACAATGTTATTGGATATAGATCCAGTTGTGTATGTGTCTTAGGTAATTGTGAAGCCCATGCAAATCCAAATAGCAGAATTATACTTACAGAACTATAGTACACAGTATACCCTCTGTCATAGTCTGAAAACACAGTAATGGTGTCTCATCCCTCATACATGTAATTCATATCAGCTCCACTATGTAAAGTGTTATAAGTGAGACTGAATATAATGGGAAGTGGGACAAGAGTAAAAGTGTATCCTGTATTATAACCCAAGACCATGTGTATGACAATCCTACACTTACACCCGTTGCTACAAGAATGTTGAAATAAGACTTGTCTGTTTTTTAGTTGATTGCTATAAACTGCAGTGTCACAATAGTAAGAAAGAAGGTTACACACCATGTAGTAGAACCCAGGACCATCTCTCCTCCAACCCTACATTTACACATGTTGCCACAGGACTATTTGCATGACATTCAATAATGTACTAATCATTCTTAGGGTCTCTGTGTTAACCAATGTGCAACACCCCTTAATGAGTTTGTGTGGTGCCCAACAGAATTATTTGAATGTATCCAGTTTCAATTATTGGCTGTCTGGGTTCTGTCTGCAGGTGTTCTCTCTGCTTCCTGGTTGGGCCAGTTGTCCAGTTTGCACACCACCGTGCTTTGTGCAAATGAGATAAGCACAGCCAAACTTGACATTCATACCCTCCATTTCCCGTGATTGCAATAAGCACCACAGGTGCTCCTAAAAATAAATTAATTAATTAAAAAAAAAACAAGAAAGAACAGAAAAAATAAGAAAAAAGATACAAGTAGTTGAAATGAGGAAAAATCAGTCTATGACATATACACTAGAAAATGTTGGTTCATGTATGATATTTCTACATAGATGTGGATTTGAACTCTCACTCCAATGAATCTTCAGAACACAGGAAGGGTGCCTTATTCCTCTTTGCCACACAAACAGCTTTGCATCAAGCAACTAAAATCATTCTGCATGTATCCAACTGCAACATCATGTACAGTAATATGAAACCATACAACTGTTATTTGTATATTTAATATTTTTGGATGTAGTGCACTGAGTGATCACACAACCAGTTATGATTATTGTTTGCAAATATACAGCTCTGTCTTACCTCTCTGTGTTTGTTGGTCATTCTTCTCTTATCTGACTAGTAATCTGAGACATACAGTCTGTAAGCCATTCTGTATCATTGACCTTAACATGTGTGAAGATATTAAATGGAAATAATTGTTGCCAACAAATAAAAAGGATGTTGGATGTTAATGAACAGAACTTATGAATTGTGTGCTGCTTACTTATATTTACAACCTTACATATAGCACTTTGTAAGTCTAACATGACTGTTCCACTGGATGTAAGGCAGAATGCAGTGGTGTTGTGTTTTCTTCTCAGAACCAGTAATCATTCACAGTTGCAGTCCATTAATAACAAACACTGAGTGCCTGCACTATGTTAACATCTGATACACAGAACCAAGTATTTGTGATTCAGAGATTCTAATTAGTTCACACCTGATTTGCATCTTCACTGTGCTAACAGCTCTGAATATACACCATATAAAAAGACAACTGTATAGCTAGGAAAATTGTTGAAGAGACTTGTCTATGTGCAAAACACAGAACAGAAGTTATTACTTTGGGATATATCTACACAGAGGATTACTGAACTTGAGATGGTATGCTTGCATTTTGTCAGCTACATACTGCATATGCAAGAATGTAATTAAGAAAAATCTGAAGCAAACGATTTTACACCTTTATCTGTATGCATTAGTTAGAAGTGCCATGATGCCATGGGCATGTTTTTCAAGGCATTTCATAAGTATACATGTTTGGCAATACCATAAAATAAATGCTCTGTGATAAATCTGTAGCCATACCTCTGAACTGTACAGATTTTCTCAGAATGTCTGATTTTTGCCTCATATTTTTGGTCTGTTTCTCATAATAGTTGTGATTTTCTGGATTTTTGTGGCAAATTTCTGGGGATTGACTTCACTAAATAATTATGGGCATTTGAGATTCAGACTTCATACCCTTCATTAAATGCATGGTAACACAAGACCTTTTATTCTAGCAACATTCTAAGTTTATAAAACCAATATTTAAAAGTTGTCCCAATTTTAAGGCTTTGTCCCCCCATTATTTTTGGCTGTGTCTAGATTTTTTTATGCTAAGAGCTTGAAAGTCGTGCTGTAGAAATGTTTTGGGGCAGTTCATTGGTAGTACATTTAGCATTTCAAAGATGGCTTGTTTGCAAAATGTGTTATTTGCCTGTTCTTTTGGGGGGAGCAAAGCTGCATTTCTGTTATGGCACAAACAAAGATATATTGCTATTGTTGCTCTCCTGTTTCTGCATCCAGTCTGTTCATATTTCAAATCTCTAGACTGTTTTATGGTTCTGCAGTGAGTAATACTGAGATTCTACCTTTTCTGTTTTACCTGTGAACAGTTATTTTGTAATTATGTGATACTTATGTGTATTCTCCTTCTGTTGTCTTTAGGACACCTAGGACTATGCCATCCAGGCATCTCAATCCTCAAAGAGCACCCTTCACTGATGCTGAAAACCAGGTTATCATCGATTCTTTTAGGCAACATGGTGCCTACCTGCTTGAAAGGGGAGAGGGAGATATGTCACACAGAATGCAGATTTGGCAACAGGTTGTCAACGATGTTAATGCCGTGGTTTGTCAGGGCAACACATAAGAGCAGGTGTGCCATAGGGCTACTGACATGATCACATCTGCACACAGAAGAGCAACTGCAATGGGCCTTGATTGGATGGGTACCGGGGGGCTTGCTACAGATCCACTAACACCAAATGAAGAGTTTCTGTCCACTGTCAGGGATCCAGACAGGTCCCAGGAAAGTGCAGAACATATCTTCAACATCAGTGCAACTGTTTCATGGACAGCAAGTATGTCTCAGGAAGAGCTTCCTGATAGGCATTTTTATCTCAAATGTTGAATACTATTGTATAGTAAAACAATTTAAATCAATACATTACTTCTGATTCAAAAGAATTTATTTTTTGGGGGATTGCAGATTGCTACAGTTAGCAACACATTCTGATTGATTAGCTTAGGTTGGAGTTGTCATCCAAGTTCTTGTTGAAAACATAGTTAATGGACATATAAAGGGATAAAAGTATTAACCCATGTGTTACTGAATTGTGATGATGTTGCTTTAACTTTTGCTTAACTTCTTCCAGGACCATCTGGCATGCAGTGGATACTCGCTTCTACAGATGCTAAGCCAAGCATTTTTATGTCAGTACTGATGAGCAATTCAAATAAATATTTTAGTGTGCAATGTTGATGTCAGGACTGTTGTGTGAATTGCTGTACTAATAGTGGCAGTGCTGTTGTTTTGTTATCATATATTGGAGTATAGTAGTTTAGGTATTAATTGTTCCTGTGTTTGTTGCTTATTATCACAGGTGATCCTGAAAGTGAAAGTGTGGGACTTTTACCACCTGATGTCAGTGCATCGGCAGACTCAGATTATGATGGTTGCCAAACAGAGGCACACTTTGGGGGTGCAGAGGTTGAATCTGACCCTGTGGTTGACATACAGCCATCTTCTGCAATTCCATAAGACACAGACAGTAGGCCTACATCTGCCCATTCCAGTGAGCTCTCAGATATTGGACAAGTGGAGGGTGAGGCAATTGATCAGAGAAGTGTGGTTACTGTGGCTTCAGTGCCTGTTGAACTCTGGCCATAGCCAAAGTGTGGGCAAGGTGCCATACAGGAGGGCAGTTAGGGGTACTCAGAGGAGGCCTACTGTTCATCCTACACCTGATGTCTCTTCCTGTGCCACTCAATGCATGTTTAGGGCCATCATGGATGTGCAAGCTTACTCCAATAGAAGCTCCAAAGAAATGCTTAGGGTTGTAGATGTAGCAAAGGCTGACATGCATGACTGCCTGCACTGTGTTGCCGATTCAATGGATCAGATGAATGACACATAAGAATAAGGGGTGTCTGTGATGGAATAAGTGGTGTCTGTGATGGAAATCTGCTGGGAGGGGAATGGCATCCTTATGGGTGTAGGACAGCCACATCATCTGCTGTTAGGCAACATGGGTGGGCCCAATCATACTTTCATAGTGGCAGTACTTCCTCTGCTCCATCAATGGGTGAGGTGTCCACACCCAGACATGGCAGGACATGGGATTATGGTCCTGGGCATCCTCGTGAAGGGAGCTCAGCCAGTAGACATCGGTCATGTTCAGGTAGCAGCAGTGTAACTGACCATGGGTATGGATGTGCTGGTGCAACCCCTGGCAGAGCCAGTTCTTGTGGTCAGGAATGGTAATGATTTACTGCCACGCATACTACCATGTCTACCATGCATGACTCACACCTGTCCAATATTCCAAGATGTAGAGCTAGCACAGAGCTTGAATGTATTCCTGCAGACACTCAGATATAAATTTCACCTGGAGGATCCCTACAGACACACACACACAACAGTTACATGGTTCAACTGTGCAGCTTAAAACTCATTTTGTCTCACTGGCTAATTTTAGGTTTATTCAAATATCTGCCTTCTTCTCTTTCTTACTCATACACACTCACCTACATTATGTGTCAGACTAGGCTTCCTGCCCCGCAACACACACAACACCTTGTGCAAGTGATAATAACTGTGCCATATCCCTGCTTTGTATCTTTTGGATTTGGGGATAGATAAACTTTGTGTCTGATGCTTAGGATGCATAGCTGACTTAGTGGTTAGTATATCTGCATTTATGATAAACTGGTAAGTGTACCTTTGACTTGTATTGGTCTTACAAAGCTAGACAGTTGATAGCATCAACATTTCCCAACTTTATTGTGAATGATCTTGTTAGGGTTGTGAAGTCTGAAACTGCAATGCGTATCATTACTTTCTAATGTCTCTCTTTAATGGTTTTCCAGTATAAATGTATAAATGTATGGTGCTAAACTGAGAGCATGTGGTGACCATCACTACTTTTGAGAGGTATGACTATGTGAATATGTGATGTCTGAGGCATATTACTTAATAATAGGCACATATATACATCAAATAAGTCTCTATTGCAACACATTAAGGTCACATCTGTACAAGTTTCCCATATTTTACTTAGTTATACTACCAAGTAATGAAATGCAAGGATATGCCACTCATTCATATTATTTCACAATACACTCCAGGTTCAATACTTACCTTGTAAATGCAGCAGTTGCAACAGTTTTAGTTCAGGACTGACTCTGCCTGATGCAAGCAGTACACAGCCCATGGGGAGGTAAAGGTTGTGAGAGTTGCCTGGCGTTAATGCTAGTATATGTATGTGCATAGTAGGAAGGTTTTAGGCCCTTAGGTGGTGAGTGAGTGTGCCACACTGTGTCTCTTAGCCAATGCAAGTGTAGATTGAGCATGCCTACATCTGTCTACCACCACAGCATCTGCTGGTTCCCCCTATGATTCCTCATCTGCATGTGGCTGTGGTGACCTTGGCATTAGTTGTGGGATGCATGTCCTTTCCCCTTGTTGATCCTGCTGAAGCTATTTTCTCAGGATGATGTTATGCAGTATGGTATATACTGTGAATATTTCAGTATATGTCTGTGGATTATACTGCAAGCCTTCCCCAGATATATCTAGGCACTGGAAACATGACTTCAGCAGTCCAAACACACACAATATCTTAGTCCAACTTACCTCCTACTAGCAACCACTACTCATCAACTATTTCAGTAGACACCATACTGCTTGCTCACTTCCAATTAACACCCATTACAATTTCACAATGCCACCCTGCCTTCACATCTCATCAAATATCAAATATTAAGAATAGGTACCTATACTGCAACTCCTCCCTGCACAAACTAGGCATTAAACCCAGGCTAAAATACAAGCAGCTCTACTACTATACTTTCTTTTTACTGTATATAAAAGCTTGTGGTGATATCCACCCTAATCCAGGCCCCAAAATTATTCTAAACAGAAGAATTCCACTAAACGCCAAAGTAACCCTGCTCAACAACCACAGCGAAAACAGCTACCTAGCCTTCACCTCTATTCAAGTAACCTCAGAAGTATTTGTAAAAATTGCCAGAAATTCATGCCTGGATAGCGTATTACAATCCAGATATACTAGTCATCATTGAATCTGGCTCAAACAAGACATAAAGGATAATGAAATCCTACTACCCGGATATAGCATTCTAACGCTAGACAGAACTCATAAAAAGGGGGCAGAATAGCTATCTACTACAAAAAGTAACTTAATTATCTTCTTACACCCACTAAACACTCTCCCATGCTATACCTACATATCCTCACTCAAAATCAGCAACAACAAAAACCTATGCATAATACTTGTCTGCATACTTCCTATAATTTATCTTCTGGACGTCAACCAATATCTTGCATGAAGCCATAATATTATGAGTCATTAATTTTGGCTGGTAACCATGGATAAAGAAAGCTCTACAAATGCAGTAAACTTATATGGATTTACCCAACTGATCTGTACTCCTACCAGATATAGAAAAAACACCAAAAGGAATTCTGTCTTAGATTGGATCCTTACAAATAAACCTGGCAAAATAAACTATGCCAATACTATTCCTGACATCTCCATGGCTGCCTGTATAACAACTACTTTGATTGGCTCTCATCTTCATACATAGGATACCTAGTACAGGAAAATGAATGGTCTCAAGACCATTAGTGGGAGGCTCTGTAGTCAGCAGGCATGGATGCAAAAACACAGAAAAAATATTGTTTAAATCTCATCCTTAATTAATATCTGAATGATATGAAATGAGATGAAATGCAAAGATAGTTAAAAAACTTCACATTGACTGATATGTGTAGGCATTCATGTAATTAGTATTTAAGTGAGCAGATATTCAATGTGTTACCAACATTAAAACTAACAGTTACTCTCCCAGGATTGATTGTCAGAATGGTGATGCATTCAACCTTACTTCTTCATAGCACTCTGGTTTGATTCCTGTCTATGGTACTTTCTTTGTAGAGTCAGCATGTATTCCCTATTTCCACATAAGATGTTTGCGGTTCTTTATTATCTTGTCGAAAGTCATGTTCAGCGAACACGTCTTCATCGACAAGTAAACAGTAAACCCTATAATCGCCAAACGGCCAAATCAGTGACTTTTTTCATAGAGGAAAAAAGCATTTGGCCTAATAAAAAAAAAAAACAAATGTTCAAACCATACATAGTGGGGGGATTTGCCACCCAAACCCCCCTAACTAAATATACCACTCCAAGATCACACTACAGTGGGGAAAAGGGCAAATCCCCAATGATGGCAAGCACTTTTTTCCCTCCTGGGAAAAAAGTCACTGATTTGGCTGTACGGCGATTACAGAGTTCGCTGTTTACTTGTTGATGAAGACGTGTTCGCTGAACACATTTTTTGACAAAATAATATATACCCAATTTTTGCAAGTGTATTCAATTTCTACTTACTTCCTAAAAATATGCTGATAGATGAATGAGTGAACTTCTAAATTGTTTGTAGAAGTGATCTGTGCTAGTGTGTGCATGTTAAGTGAGTGTGTATATGTGTGTGTGTCTGTGTGTGTGTGTGTGTGTGTGTGTGTGTGTGTGTGTGTGTGTGTGTGTGTGTGTGTGTGTGTGTGTGTGTGTAGCCTGTGTTTGACAAGCATCTAGCCCAAGACTGGATACCAAATGAAAATATGATAAAGTACGTATGGGAAAATGGATGACTAATCAAATTTCTAGTTGAGGAGACCTCGTATATCTACATTTGAAACTGTAAGCAATACATCATTTCATGTGTATCTCTCTGTCTATGATGGGATACATTTTGTGCAAAAAGTGAAGGAATTTACAAGCTATATTTTGGTTAGGTGGCAAACAGTTTTTCAGTGGTGCTCTAACTAGATCTGCATATGATCTTCTTCTTCTAGCTTTTCCCAGTTAGGGGTCACCACAGCATATCATCTGTTCACTCATGATTGGCAGTGGAGTTTTACAGTGTCAGGTTGCCAGCCCAGTGTCCAACCTTCCACAGAAGGCACACACACACACACACACACACACACACACACACACACACACACACACACACACACACACACCTAGGGCCAATTTAGAGTGTCCAATCCACCTATTGCATGTCTTTGGGATAAAACCAGAGCACCTAGTGGAAACCCACACAACCACAGGGAGGACATGCAGACTCCACAAAGAAGGCATCCCAGCCAAGAATCAAACCAGAAAACCTCTTGCTGTGAGACAACAACAATAACCGCTGCACTACCGTGGCCGCCCTAACTAGATCTGTGTATGATATGGAACTAAAATGAGCAAACTATATTTTTCCTGGGGAACGGAGAATTACATTAAAAAATATACCAGATGGGAAAGAAAAAAAATAGCCTGTGTGTGGATTGGTTATATATGAGATGTCTTTAGTGTTAATAGTTATTTAACTGCAAAATAAATGCATGTTTAGTAAAAGATCCATAACAATTTATTACACATAAAAATATACAACATTTGCAATAATTCTGCTAGCTAAATTTTACATCTGGCACATTTACAAATCTAAGAAAACAAGCATATGTATATTTTTATTGCAGCAATGTTACATTTTTTTTCTATTACAACTAATTAGTTATGCACTTGTCAGCACCACAAGCATTCTAAGATTGAAGGTTGTACATGGCAAAAGGCCAAATTAGATATCGGTTCCCCCAAACCCCAGAGGTGTGAGTTTGCACATAATGCAAATTTTCTGTGCTATGATTTTGGACCCATTGATACAGTGTTTAATGGACCCTACTATGATACTGAAAGCTGAGTGGCTAATAGGTGTACATTACAAAAATGTTAACGTTAGCTTAAATACAAAGCTTATATGTAGAAAAAACACATTACCCTATCTTTTTCATGTGAAAACCACCATGCTGTCTTTCATTTGAACATCTTGAAACCACTGATTTCATGTCCTTTGGCTGGTCTGGTGGACTCTGACAAGCTATTTCCATTTGGTGGTTGACATCAGGGTGATGCTGTATTTTTGCATTTTGAAACGGAAATGTTGAAAAGATAGTGCCCACTGGGAAAGCTTAACATTCTTATATTTCTACTTATGTAGCCACTGCAATTGTACATGGCCAGTTCTAAGGGCAAATTCTCTTCCCAAGAGGTAGTACAGTTGGGTATTTAGAGCCCCTTTAATGGGTAGACATTTCTATTTAATGGCCACATATTTATTTTTAGCCCTGTTCAATTTCCTGTTAAAATAGCTTATAAAGTATTCTTTCTCACCTATCCACTGGGATAAAGCCCACCATGCTCATGTCTAATTAATCTGTCTGTACTATAAAAGATGCATAGAGTAAATCATAGTATATAAGACAGACTGAGAGCACAAGGTGATCTTTAAATACTGAAAGGCATCCCCCACCTTGGGGTTCCATCTCACTTTGAAGAACAGTTTGAACTTTGTACTTTAAGCAAGAAGGCAGCCATAGTGGAAGTGTGACACAAATTTGCAATACTGTGTACCCACTTCTAGGAAAGCCATAACTTGTTCTTTGACTGGGGCAATGGCCAGATTTCTACTACCTGAACCTTTGAGGGATAATATTCCCTTTACTTATTATGCAGAAAATAAATACCTATCTCCTGTCTTCCCAAGCTTATCTTTGGGGGTATTTACTGTGAGCCCTGCTTGTTTACAAAATTCTAATATAGCCTGAGCATGGCTCTGCTGTAAGTCCCAATTTTTTTCAATTTCATTATGACATCATCAAAATATTCTGTTGCATAAAAGGTTTGTGGTTTGAGCACACAGTGTACTTGGTGATAAAATATAGCTATGAAGGCCAAATAGGAGAACTCATTACCCCAAGCAGACATCAGGACTTGAGAAGGCAGCTTATTTCTTTTACCTTATCTGCTAACAGAAGTTGACAAAAGCCTTATGTCAAATCCAGGGTTATTAGGAATCTAGTTTCCCAAACTCCTCAGTCAGTTCATTCACTTTTTTTATCGGTTAGTATCTGTCAAACATGAATGTTATTGAGCTTTTGGAGTCAATACCAAACCCAATTGTTCCAAGAATCACACCATGTTCAAATTTTCTGAAGGAAAAATTGGGGAGATCACTAACCATGGTGAGTTTTCCTGAACACTACAAACCACACACAAGAAGGGGAAAAAATTACTGTTCTCTTGAGGAATTGTTTTTTTTACACATTAGCCATAGTTCAGGGTTTCAGTAAATTTGTAGAACTAAAGGTTTTGCCTGTTGCATCCATAAACATGGAAAAATAACTTTCAGACACTTAAAAAATTATTAACAGAAACCTGAAATCCTTCAGAAAAATTAAAGATTGGTAGTCTTAACAGCAGAATGTCTTTGCGGCTCCCTATCAAAATTAAACTTTCTATTTTTTATACCCGTCACATTCTTTGGGCTCTCAATATTGTCAAACAATCTTGTATGGTATTTAAAATTACAGTACCTCTAACATCCTCATGTGAAATTGCACCATAAGTGAAGGGCTCAAAGCACCTTCCTGCTGCCCACTACACCCCTCATAAATGTCCGTGGTGCACCCCCTAGCTCCCCCATCCAAGCATCCCCATACTATCCAGACACGATTTTCTATATATTCTCATATTTTGTCTTACACTTCAGCTTTTTCCTGTATCCTGATTGTCTTACTCTTCACCATTTTCCCACATCCTTTCAAAACATGCTAACTGGCCAAGACTACTTTATAATAACTGTATATAAAATAAATTAATTACGTCAGAGGTCAGGGGAGCTAAGACTTCGTGTGTCTTAGGCTTGTAAGTGCTATAATGTGTATTTTAATGATTTTAAACAACTTTTTCATCCAAAGTTAGTCACAGCAAAAATCATAATTAAGGAAAAAATTCAGTACTTCCTTGATCTTATTTTTTCTTGCATTCTTTGAGCACACCCAGCTGGCAAAGGATGTTCTGTTATAACTGTGTAAATATAACTGAATTATCCGTGCTCTGTGGCACCTTTTAGAGCATGTTTCCAAACTTTTAATCCAGTACTGTCACAAACAAAAGTGCTAGATAAATAAAGAAATTCAGTCATATTTTTTTTTCTTTCAAGGAATAAGTAAGTTGTGTCAAAGTATTAGTAGTTCATAAGTAAGAAGACATACTCTTGTGGGGACACATAAATACTATATTTGAATAATGCACTTTACCCTGTTACCCTCCACCCCCCATAAAAAAGAAAGGAATAGAAATACACACCTGTGAATCCCCCTGTTGTTAGACAGGGATGGAAGTGAAAGCTCAAATGGACACAGTCATATGATCCAAGTATTTACTTCATACTTATACAGAGAATGCCTCCTCACCCCTACTCCAAAACACAGACCTGTTGTATACTTTCTGCACTCAGGCATAGACAAACATGAAAGAACAACTAGCACACAGTAAAATATTTCAATCTGTTGTTGTCGGACATATATAAGCAGCCTCATTTCTTATCCCTACCTCCAAAAGTTAACCAACTGCATATGTGTCCGATGTTTGATTTTGAGGAAAGTAAAAAAAAATAATGCTCAGACTAATATATTCTGACTAGTACCTAGACAGTATCCTGCTCCTATACAAGCTATATTGACCTTCTCAATATCTCTTTGGTCTGTAATGAAAGTTAAAGAAATAATAAGCATCATGTCCCCAGCCCTCGCACAAGCTATAGCATCCATCCGTAAAGACCTTTTGAGTCTTGCATGTGAAGATATTTTAAGAAATAATAACCACAGTATCTCTAGCACATCATGCAAACTACAGCTATCTTCTGTAAACACCTCTGAGCAGACTGTGTTTTAGAATAAGTGTAGCTCAGGGCAAAGGCTACCACTAAGTTGATATACAAATCCACTTATATTGTCATATGTACAGTCACCACTGCCCCCTAGAAGTGATAAGGGTCTGAATCTTCTCTTGCTAAAACCATAATAGTCCTTTGTTTCACATACATAAAATCTAATCATTACTGTATTAAGCTGAATTAGTTGGGACATTCAGAAAGTAATTAAAGTTGCACATACAATGCTATGCATGCAGAATACAACAATATTGCTTAGAGTACAGAGGTAGAAAGTAAGAGGCAGAGAAAATGTTATTAGAAATTTTGCAGCATGTATGGGTACATCACTGCACTGTTCAGTGGGTTTGTCTATGTAGAGGTTGATTACACTATTATGAGTTACACCTATTTAGAGCATAGATGTATGTATAAACTGCTTAATTATATAGTAGGTTAACATCTTCAATGAAACAGATATTTATTAGTGGAACAGTACTGCAAAACATCTGAGTACAGTGTTATTTTGTCAGAAAGTAGTATAGACATATAGATTTATATATATATATATATATATATATATATATATATATATATATATATATATATATATATAAAATCTATCTATATATTTATATATATGGGTCTACCCGATAACACCGACACACAAAAACACTGAAAACGAAATCACCGACACCACAAAACCGAAAGTTCAAAAACACGAAACTTCACATGCCCGACAAACCACAATCCCGACAATCAACAAACAAAACAAATCCCCTGTCCAAAAAGCACACACACAACTCAAGCATACCAAAAACCTTACAAACCTACACTAAACTTTTCATACACAACTATCCATGCACTAACCTTAACCCAAACCCTAACCCTAAGTATGCCACTATCGCACACTCACCTAACCTGCAACCTAAGCCTAACTCACTTAACCCGCCCCTAACCCTACAGTCTGTCACTATCACACACTCACCTGTCCCGCGCCCTAACCCTAACTCACTTAACCCCTCCCAACCCTAATCCCAAACTTACCTTAACATGTCAGTGTTCTCAGCATCGGTATTTTCAACTGTCGATCATCTCTGTTGTCGATCTTCTGGTGTCGGTGTTCTCATCTTCGGCGTTTTGCAGTTTCGGCGTTATCAGGTAGACTCACATATATATATATATATATATATATATATATATATATTTTGTTCAAAAGTCCGAATCCATTACCACCGAATGCACTTTAATGAAAGTGCTTTCATCGAAAAAGCACTTTCGTTAAAGTATGTTAAAAAAAACACAAGATCTACTTGAATGCAGGGGGGTAAGCCCCCTGCACCCCTCCCACCCCACATACTTTAATATTCTCACTTTGAGGTCACACTACAGTGGGGAAAAGAGAATTTTCCTGTACCGCACCATAGTACAACCGGAACAACAAGCATACTTAGGTGAAAGTGCTGCTTCGGTGGACAGCAATTTCGTGCAAGTATGCTCACCAAGTTGGCATTTGGTGAAAGATGCAGTCTAGCATCTGTACTGATCTATATATATATATATATATATATATATATATATATATATATATATATATATGTATATATATCTTACTGCACAGTTTCATAAGTGCCCGAATGGTACATTTGTATGCAGATGGAACAAAGCATATAATTTATCACAGTCAGAAAATAGAAATATACACAGAAGTGGCTATAAGTGATGGGGACCTGCCAATCGATAACATAATTGAATATGTTGTTATTTGATTAGTTTAAGCAGTCACTTATCTAGCTTTTCAGGACTAGTCTGCACTTGTGTGACATAATATGTCATACTGTAGACTGATTACTCTTTGTTTGAAACAAACTTAAATGACTCATTATTATTATTAGTAGTAGTAGTAGTAGTAGTAGTAGTAGCAGTAGTAGCAGTAGTAGTAGTAGTAGTAGTAGTAGTAGTAGTAGTAGTAGCAGTAGTAGTAGTAGTAGTAGTAGTAGTAGTAGTAGCAGTAGTAGTAGTAGTAGCAGTAGCAGTAGTAGCAGTAGTAGCAGTAGTAGCAGTAGTAGTAGTAGTAGTAGCAGTAGTAGCAGTAGTAGTAGTAGTAGTAGCAGTAGTAGTAGTAGTAGCAGTAGTAGCAGTAGTAGCAGTAGTAGCAGTAGCAGTAGTAGCAGTAGTAGCAGTAGTAGTAGTAGTAGTAGTAGCAGTAGTAGTAGTAGTAGCAGTAGTAGTAGTAGTATTACACCAAAATAAGACATCTGTGGTGTACACTTTCAGTAATTGTTGGATATGGAGGACTTTTGTTAATAAAACTGACCTGCTACTACTGCTATTTGATCAATGTTAATCAAATGTCACTGATTTGATGTGGCAAAGTGGTGTCACGCAGGCCTGGGGAGAAACACTCCAGACACATGTTTTTGTATATAGAAGGAAACCAGAGCACCCAGAGAAAATACCCACAAATGAAGGGAGGACATGCAGACTCCGCACATAAGGCTCCCTGGCTGAGAATTGAACTGAAGAACCTCTTGCTATGAGGCAACAATGCTACTGCTGCACCGCTGTGCCATCCAATTGCTCCAAAGCACACTGTTGCAGTGAATAGAATTGCCATTTTACAGCTCTTAGCTCTTACTGAGGTCTTGGCTTTAGGTTCTTCTATGTAGAGTCTGAGTGCCATCCAGTTCTCTCGTTATGTTTGCATTGGAGAAGAGATATGTTTTTTCAAAAGGTTTTGAGAATTATTGGCATGTCTATCTTAGATTTTTGGAGAATATCCTTATTTTATGGAAAAGAGGTGATTTTGTCCATTATATTAATGGGAATTCATTTTTGAAATTTACACACACACATTGGGAAGACTCGGTTGATTATTTAGATGTAACCATCTTTAAAATTAAGGTAGAAGGTATATTTGGTTCTAAAATGTAAAGGAAACCAACCTTCTCAAATAGTTATCTTGATTATAGTATCAAAACCCCCCTCATATTAAAAGAAATATTGTAAAAGGCCAAATGGTAAGAGCTGCCAGAATGTGCTCTAATTTAAGTAAATTCCAACTTGAACTTGGTAATCTAATTAGTATGTTCTCAGAGAGGGGATATCCGGATAAATTTCTTTTGGAAATGGGAGAGAATATCTTACAGAAATGGGGTTCAAAATATGTTTCCATATGGAGTTTGAGTGAAGGGACAGTGGTGCATACAAATAATGCCCACAATAACTTTTCCCACGTTATGTTTATTAAATTTGACAGTAAAAGTTATATTTTGAAGGAAAGTCTAACAAAAAACTGGACAGAAATGTTTTTAATTATTAGGGGAAAGTTCAAGATTTGTCTTCAAAACTGGGAATAATTTGAAAAAAATTTTAGAACACCTGATAAATAGGTATGTTGACACCAATAATTTTATGGGGGGAACTAAAAAGTGTGGTATGTGTAACTACAGTAAATATATTAATTTGAACAGCAGTATTGTTAAAGGAGATCCCCCAAGAAGAATTTTCTGAGTTCTGGGAATTGTGACACATTTGGTATTGTATACATTGCTGTGTGTGAAACACATAATTTTCTTTATGTGGGGAAAACTTCTGGAAACCTAACGAAATTTATCTATGAGCATCTTTATGCAGTGAAGAATAGTGACAACAACAACAATGCATTGTATAGACACAACAATGGAACTTGTCAAGGAAATTATTTTAATTTTAAATGTAGTATTTTAGAAAGGATCAAAAAAGATGTAAAGGGAGGTTTTTGTAAAACAAAATTGAGGAGTGTGAGCTTAGATGGTAATTGAGATTAAATGCAAAATCTGAGCCCGGGATAAATGACAGTACCTCTATTATGTTAGTTCTCAAAAGAAAAGCTATGTGTGTATAAAATGGGGCAATACCCCCTTAAAATTACTCTCATGTCATCATATAATCATTGTTTGTTAGATAGTTAAATGTTCATTCCTTTTAAAGTCATGGTTCTGATGAAGTCATATCTGGCGAAAGCGCTTAACCATTTTATATTTTTGTATTGAAGAAATCAGTTTTTATCTATGGGACTTTAAGCCTTGTTGGTCACACCACCTGTGGATTTTGTTGTTGCAGTTTGGTTTTTATCCTTTGGCAGCATGCTTTGGTTTTTAGTTAAGACTAATACTTTACTTAAATGATGCTGTTAAAGGATGAAGGTTAATTTTGTACCTGATCATAGATAGCTTGAAGATGATCCCCCATATTCTCTAATCTTCTGTGTAGGACTAGCCTAGTCATTCAACAGTACAGAGAATGTATGCCAACATGTAGGTGTATGTGTGTGAGTAAATATATTAATGTCTAAACAGATACAAAATATTGGTATGTTGTTGTGTTTTTCGGCTAATCCCGGTTAGGGGTCGCCACAGTGGAACTCCGGTCCGCTAATGTTTGGTAGAGGATTTTTATGTGCCGAGTTACCAACCCTGATGCACAACCTTCAACGAAGGCACCCCCCATTCACGCATGCCTCTACACAGAAGATGCTCTAGCTGAGAATCGAACGGGACAACGTCTTGCTGTGAGGCGACAATGCTACCGCAGCACCACTACCTTGGTTATACAAAATATTGGTATATGATATATATATATATATATATATATATATATATATATATGTATGTATATATATATATATATATATATATATATATATATATATATATATATATATATATATATATATATATATATATATATATATATATATATATATATATATATATATATATATATATATATATAAGTATGAATATATATACATGCAAATGCCTACAGCTATAGATATATATGTCTATATATACATGTCTACATATATACGGCAGGTTTTATTGATATATATATATATATATATATATATATATATATATATATATATATATATATATATATATACGGACATACATCTGTAGATAATAATGGGGAAATAACAAAAACATATATGCCCACATGCAACGTTAATGGGGTTGAGAGGCCCCAAACAATATATGTCATGTACGAATAGGTATACACCCCCCACAGACAAACACGTCCCCCTTGCAATACACTACCAAGTGTTGTAGATCCCATAACTGGACACAACATGGCCATCCCTTGGATACATATACACAGGCACATATATGCAGGTACAGTTATACATATATATCTATACATATATATAGATATATATGTAACTACACATACACACACAGAGATATGTACAGTAAGATACATATGTAGTACGTGCACACAGTATGAACCAGACAGTATTCCTGCAGTTACCACCTTACCAACTGGGGACTGTATGAGCCACCCAAACACATGACATTCACTGCCTGCAACATATACCAACATGGATATCAAAGGATATAACACCACACACAGGTGTGCATAAGTGGGAAAGCTTTATTTGTGTACTATGACAGTTCTATATGCCATGTCATATAGCTGTTTAGACACCGACATCCATATAAACAGAGTAATGCAACTGTGAAACAGTTATACTAATACAGCAGTCTGGAAAGTTTGACATATGTTGCTGTCCAGGCCGAGTCCTTCAAGTAGTACAGTAGTAAAGACAGACTGGGCTACAGCATACCAGACAATAGCACGTAATGCAGATATATAGTTCAGCAGCCTCCATCTACACTCTGTACACAATCCCTAGGGGGTAAAGACCCCAGTTGACACAATGGGATATATCTGTTACATAACAAGGCATAACTGACACCATCACAATCCCAAAGACAGACAGAACATTCTGTATGGCAGGATGCAGTGGGCCTGCATTTTCCCAAGGTGGATTGTATGGTAATGTACATCCAGATGCCTTAAGGCAGCTTACCCCTGATGCCCAGACATGTTGTAACAACCTAGGTTAGTTATGGTGCATCCCCCCTAGACACATGTATTGTGTAGGTGAAGCCCACACATATATGGCCCCAACCCCCCAGTATGTGTGGAGGTCACAATAGTAGTGGAGTGATGGCAGGAATGACAGCATGACATACACACAGCTCACTGCATAACAACCCCTGACAGCATGTCATATGTGCAAAGCCTGGTAGGTAGGTGGAGGACAGAGGCTGGAACACAGGCACATATGTGTAAAACTGTTGGCATACACTAAGCAAGATATGCATATGTGTATATATCTATATGTATATATGTATAATTATATATACATATATGTTCACCCTATGTCCTAAACATGGAGTGGAGCCATACCTCAGCCCCAATAGTCCCAACCTCTCAGTGCAAGGGGATGTCAGGTATGTATTGCAGGTATATTTGTAGACTATTGCTACTGTAATAGGGATTGTTTTCACAGAAATGGTGTGTGTGGGAGTCCACATCTGCTGTTAACATGTGTGCCATTGGCTACTGACATACATCTTAAGGAAATCATAGTACAGTAAAACTGCTAGCACAGTAATGCCCCTGTGGACTACAGCTGAGATATGGCCAATATATGTGGACAGTATGACGCACTCTGGTCAGTCCAGGGGTATACACAGAACCCCTTCATGCAAGACGTGGACCAAGCCTGACGATGTGGATGTTAACAGCCATGTAGATGGGTATATTACGTAAATACTGGTATACATTTGCCCCCATAGGTTATGCATTCATACACCCCTGTCTGTCCTGACACTTAATAGCCACTGGTACAGAGGTGCTATGGCCACATACTACCCACTAGTTAGTGGCAGACATCTGTACAGCATCCCACTGCTTTGTCTGACATACATGACTGTTATGGTGGACTGGCAGCATTACATCTGGAAAGTATCTGGACATGACATCTCACTAGGTAAGTACAGTAAGCTGCTAGGCATGTAACAAAGCACAGTGCAGGCTACAGGCAGACTGACTTATCACTGGCCTATATCTCCTATGTGGGAATACACATGTACCTGCATAGATAGCATGCTCTACAGGCATGTCACATCATGGGCCACTGCACAGTGTAGTCCGATGCCTGTCTGTGATATGGGACATGTGTGTTTGCCCCTATAAACATGTAAACTGATAGGGTGACATACAGTGGAGCAGCATGTAACATCAGATAGAACAGGACCAAGAACAATGAAATCTACTGCAGTCTCTACACAGGCCAAGGTACATATTCACTATACACACACTGTTGACAATTACCAGACTTACACATACTTTAGTAATGTACACACAACCACAAAATGCCCAGGCTATGTCCTCAAATATAACTCCTACTATACATAACATGTGCAGCAGTGTGATATCTCACTGGCTTGTTATCAGATATGCTGTCAATGAATATGGTGTACAGAACATATGCACCCCCTACTGCATGACATATGTACAAAGGTTGACAGAGTTGTGGCTGGAGGCACAAACACAGGGCCGATATTGACATGTTGCTCTGATAACCTCATACATTTACTGTTGTAACAGGGTTTGTTGCAACATATGTCCTATGAGGGATATGAAGTCAGTAACTCTCCTGGCTGTCACCATCTACTGACAGAAATCCTCACACTACCTTCTGCAGTTGACAGATAGGTGCTCTGTGAGTAACACAAGGAACACAAGGCACCTCGCACTGCCCAGTCTGCAGATGACCCTACAGATGGGGTTTCCTCATAAACATAGCACTGACATGACAAGTATTAAAACATGTAGGACAGCCATATCCACACACACCCTGTTAAACCAACATCATCCCGACTGCAGTATAGCAGCACTTACAGTCTGTAGTCAAGACAGGCACATCCCCCTCCTGTGTGTTGGCCTGTTTCCACAGTGTATGTTGTCAGAGGTAAGTCCCCAATCCATCTGTGATGCTGTTTGCCAAACAACAGATCTAGTTCCTTCTTACAGTGAATGAAAAGGCCCAACATCAACATGACGCTCCTAGATATTGGAAAGTGTTTCCATGCAGTTGGCTATGGGAATGTTGCCACAGCTGTTCCACATGCAATCAGCTAGAGGAGGGCTGCAATTTATGCAGAAGCCATCAGCTGATCATGAGCATCACTGACAATACACATGCTACTGCCTAAACAAAGCAGATGTACATCTCCACATCCACCAGAGAGGGAGTGAGAGAGACAGACAGAGGCAAAGATAAATCAGGGAGGGTTGGGAGAGTAAAATGCAAGCATGTTTGTGTCACAAACCTACCAGTCCAGGGTATCAAACCCCTGACTGACTATGCACTGCTATCACATGTCTATGCAGTCATTGGATGCACCACATACGTCACATGGTGAGGAGTCCTCCAAACGTATATGTGATGGTGAGTGACATCTTCAACAGTGATATGGTAGCTATATGGTAGGTCTAGTGCACGTGCCTGTCTGCATGAACAGGTGTCAGTGTCAACACAGCCACACTCTCGCAGGGATGCAAACACATTGACAGACTTGGCAGGGCTATGGATACAACTCATCACTAGTTAGATTTCCACAACACAGTACTGTGCAGGTATCACATGCACCACAGGGCTTATACAGAGGTTATATGAGCAAAGGGTATGTGGAGGTATCTGAATCAGGCAGCATGCTTCATTATGCCAATGGGGGTTGTAGAGAGTGTGAATGTGGTCATAGGCAACATACAACACACACACACACACACACACACACACACACACACACACACACACACACACACACACACATACACAGGGTGCCAGTTCAGACATGCATGGGTGCATTGCTTCACAGGTGTGTAGTGGTCGACTGTGCCAGATGGATATACAAGGCTAGGTGATGGGTATACCTTGGCATCAGGTGACATGACAATGGTCTGCAGTGTGGCTCAGGGGTGTAGTGTCTGGTTTTCCCACACAGCTGGGTATTGTATTCACCATCCTTGGGTAACTATTGCATGTGGTCAATGCTGTGCATTGCTTGCCATGTATGTGTTCCTTAGTCCATGACATGGACGGTATCTGGGATGTGCACACCTCCCATATGCATGTATAGTGACATGTGGAACCATACCTGGAGGGTCTGACCCATGTTATGTACACAGATTTTTATCATCACATGTGCCACTCCTGACCTCTTGTGGCAGGGCGTGCTCATGGACAGTTCTTAGTGGATCACATTTGATGGCACTACAGATGTTGTAGGCATCCATTGGGGATCGTAGTGAAGGTGCACTGTCTTCAGTTATGTGCCTATTGTACTGATGGACAGGGTACCATGCCCTCTGTACCCCACTACAATCACACCATGCTTGCTATCTGTGAACAGTATGCAGGGCACTACCAGCAGCGGCAGTTGTCTAGGCAAGTGTGTTTGTGTAAGAGACACAGGTTCATAGTGTACTCTGTGTATTACTAGTTGATTACTTTGTTCACCAGGCCTTGTATCACATGTAGGGGTGTGGGTTGGCAACTCAGCATCTCAGCTGATTGACATTTGTCATCCTTGTAAGGTGGACATTGTGACATATACTATGGCCACCATATAGAAAAATTACAAAACCGGCTCCCGGTGTTGCACAGTCACAGCCACCTCCACACACGTTACAAATTACAAACACACAGTTGTCATGGCTAGGATTAGAACTCCTATCAAAGTTGTTTATCACACTACAGCACTATGCAGTTATAGCACGTGCCACAGAGATTGCTGGGATGTTTTTTCCAAAAGGTGAAGTTCACAGTTGATGATGTCAGCAGACGTGCCAAAGTAGGGCAATGGAGGTTGTAGTGCCTGTGAATGGCCTCAAAAATATTGTTCCCCACTCTGACAAAGCAACACACACAAAGATTCACACTTATAATGTCTGGGAATAGAAACCCTACCTAACAAATTTATAACACTACAGCATTACACAGTTACAGCACACACCACAGAAATTACTGGGACATGTTTCCTCAAAGGTGTTTTTCACAGTTGATGATGTCAGCAGACTTGCCAAAGTAGGGCGATGGAGGTTGTAGTGCCTGTGAATGGCCTCAAAAGCATTGCTCCCTACACTGACAAAGGAACACAAATCCCAAACCCAGGACCTGACACAACATGGGCACAGGATGTTAACAGTACTCCATCCCACCTGTATGCTATCAGGCTGGTATCGGTAACATAGCATGCAGTACAGTGTGGCTACCATAGAGGATGCACAATGTGGACCCACTCAACATTTCTAGGATTCATATACACAGACCCATATATGCAGATACATATATATATATATATACCTATATTTAGACATATATGTAATTACACATACACACACAGACATATGTATATGGAGATAGGGCTACAGACACCAGCATACCACATGGACACTGTATGAGCCAAACATACAAGTGACACCTGTTTCCTGCAAGATATACCAACAGACAGGTCACGGGATATAACACCACACACAGGTTTGCATACATGGGGAGGCTTTATTTGTGTACTGCTACAGTACTCTGTATGCCATGTCATATAGCTGTGTAGACTCTGAAATACATTTAGACAGAGTAATGCAACTGTCTAACAGATAAAGGTATACAGTATTCTGGAAAGGAGTACATATGTTGCTGTCCAGGCCAAGGCCTTCAAGTAGTACAATAGTAGACACAGACTGGGCCACAGGATAACAAGCAATCAACTGTCAATAATGCAGATGTATAGTCTGGCAGCCTACATCTACAGTCTGTGCACAATACTTAGGGAGTACATACTGAAGTTGACACAATTGGATGTATCTGTGATATAAAAAGGCATGACTGAAACCATCACAATCACACTGACAAACAGAACAGTCTGTATGGCAGGAAGCAATAGTCCTGCATTTACCCAAGGTGAATTGAATGGTAATGTACACTCAGATACCTTCAGGCAACTTACCCCTGTTACCCCCTGAGTATTCACTGGTGTCAGTGGCATCTGTCCATACAGGGCATGTTTATACGGCATGGCATGGTCTTTTTGGGTTTTTTTGTCACATTTTCTGACTTGCCAGTTGTAGCAGGTGTCCATTGGGGCACATAGCGATGTAGCACTGTATGCAATGCATTGCCTATTGTAGGGATGGGACAGGTTGCCATGTCCCCTGTAATCAACTGCAATCATACCATGGTTACCATCTGTGGGCAATATGTAGGGGACTACCAACTTATTGGTTGTTGCCTGGCCAAGTGTGTTTGTATCCGGGACATGGGTGGAGAGTGTTCTCTGGGTAATACAGGTGCTGCCGATATTGTTCCCCATGCCATGATGTCACATGTGGGGGTATCGATTGTTTACCCCAGCCACTGTGATGTTTGACATTTGTTATGCTTGTAAGGTGGACATTATGGCATTTAATAGGCCCAACATATAGGAAAAGTGCAATACCCGCTGCACATTGCTTTGTGCTTCACACAGGATACGTATGACAAATGCACACACACACACACACACACACACACACACACACACACACACACACACACACACACACACACACACACATACACCAAAAGTGTCAGAGTTGCCATGCCTGGGATAAGAACACCTACTTAGCTACTACAGCACGCACCATGGAGATTACTGAGCTACTCCTTCACCAAAGGTATATTTCACAGGGAATGACATCAGCAGGCTTGTTAAAGAACGACAGTGAAAGGTGTACTGACTGGAAGGCTAACGGGCAATTGTGTACAGTGATGGACATTTGCACATCATATGCTTTTGCAAAATGGGAGTGTGCTGTGTGGGACAGGCCTCATGAGGGGGGCACTGTCTGTCACTATCTGTCACTCTCTTCTCACATCTATTATGTGTATGTATGAGCTGTTATAGTGTGCTGTCCTTGGATATATGTGCATATTCTCATCCACTGTGGGTGCAGAGCATGACTGGAGTGTAATGTGGAGTGTTTGCACAGACATCTGTGACTGACTGCTGTGTATAGTCTACAGTTGTTTCCAGACATGGGCTTCATTTCTTTAAGTGTGTGAGCATGCCCAGTATGACCCTTCTGTAATTTTTTTCTGACATGGCCTTCGCTTCCCTAAGTGTGTGAATATGCCCAGTATTGTATGCATGATTCCATTCCAGGTAGGTTGTACTCCAGTGCAGGTGTTTGTGCTCTACACCTACAGCTAGTAACATGCTTCTGCAGGATATCTGTAGATTGGTTGACAATGTGGATCGACATTGGGCAAAGGCTAGTGAGATTGTTACTAATTGTGTCTGTGGTACTTCTGCTACATGGTTTTGGTGTTGGCAGGGATATTCAGTGATATGTGGTGTTTTACCCTCTGATGTTTTATGTCATCAACTGCTGACAGGTATACATCTTTGCTGGCAGTTGGTTCCTGGGGATTACGAGTTGAATGCAGCTTTGTCCAGTAATGTGGTGTGCAACCTACATATTCTTGCACACTCACGTCACTCTGGCGTGGAAACTGCAGACACTTGCTGATGGGTCTGTGTATATGGTCCAGCACCTTGGTGCTATTGTGGCTGTGGGTCCCATGCCTGTACAATTATCACCATGACAGGATGGCCATATTGTGCTGTGGCCATACCTCCCAGGTATTCTGACGCATTGAGGTTATCCAGAGGCAGGGCTCATTATTCAGTTCATTAACCCTTCACAATTTGGTTTGCAAGCAGGTTTGTGGCCACCCATCCCAGTGTTTACAGCCATGATAGGTATGTGCACAAATCAGGGTTTCACCCTTCACACACTCCATGGTGGCGATCTGTTAATCTGTCCTCTTCCTACCATTATGCACACGATATCTGATAGGTATGCCTATAGTTGCCACTCCATTCCAGCAGTATGTACAGGTTGGTCCACAGTTCATGCATTGGAACAAGATGGACATACTACTGGGATTTGTCAACATGTCCTTGCATTTGTGTTCTGTGGATTGTGTTTCATCATTATGTGGGAGTCCATGGGGTAACATACAGTGGTGGTACGAGCATGACACAGACCTGTGACAGAGGACAGTGGGGCACTGGGTACTGATGCAGGCTATCTGTAGCAGGCCAGTGCATTCTGTCAGTTGTACAGACCCAGGCTGCAAGGCAATGTATTCCCCTGGGTTGACAGGATAGGTGTGCAAGGTGGTGATGGCAATTGTTTCTATCCTTATCAATCCATTGGTGTGGATGCTGGCAGGGTGCATCCTACAGCTATGGACACACCTGTATGGGACATCTCTTCAGCATGCTGCATTCTGTGAGTATTCACATAGTAATGTGGGGATCATATTGTACTCATTCACAGCAGCAGAGAGGTGATCTGTGTGTTACCTGAGGCTGATGTTGGGCCAGACTGGCTGCATGTGTGCTAAAGTAGCTACTTGCAACTGCCTTACAGTTATATGTGGCCCTTTCCCCTGCTGATGACTAGTGGGTGGACACCAGCAGCTTCTACATACATCATACCTCTGCCTTTTGTGGTCTGCCAGTGTTTGCCTACAGTACATCTTAGTTTCCCATACTACACAACCAACTGATGGGCTGTGAACCTGTATGTACTAAAGGAGGGTGTCTCCATTTCACTGTGAGATTTTAAACATTCTCTCTCTACGGTACTTCCACCTGTGTACTGTGTGTATGTTTGGGCCAACGCTCATGCCATGTCCATCTTCCAGATGGTGACAGTTATGACATCTGTACAAATCATATGGGTCTACTGCTGCAACATGTCTTGCTGGGATACCAGTCTGTTTGGCACTGCAGTTGTGTGGAAGAAAATGGCAAACCTTTCCCTTGAAAAGCAGGAACAAATTGATATGACGCAAAATTGGAGATCAACCACCACGTAGAAAAAACAAAGTCTTTATTAATTAAAAGAATGAGCGCTTTCGCATGCATTCAAGGGCACGCTTCTTCAGATTAAGTACAGAAACAATCTATCTCTCTGTATATATAGCACAGGTACAATTAATTGATTCTAATCAAGCAATTTACATCTGATTAATGCATTCATTAATATAGACATTTTCAGTATATTGCTAGGATCTCTCAAGCATTAAGCTTGTAAACTGTCAAAATAAAAGCTGACAAAAAATCAAACAAAGTATAGGTTATTATGTCAAGTCCCAGCTAACAAAACAAATATGTTATTACATAAGAGAACAACCACCCAAATTGTCATAATCTATATATAAAACAAACAAACAAATCTAGCAACTAAGCAGATAAATCTAAAGCTGCTGCGACATGTCTTGCTGGGATACCAGTCTGTTTGGCACTGCAGTTGTGTGGACTTGGCCCGGTCATCAGCAGTACTGACCATTGGACATCAGGACACACCATCCATGGCTATTTGCTGAACACTTTCACACAGCATACCACTCAGAATTACCTAACACACAGAGCTCTGCCTATTGTAGACATGCGACTATCCATCTTGCTGATTTGACCAGCTCAGGTACTCGGTGCTCACTGTTATTTCTCCCACACATGGCTGGTAATACATTTCTACATAGGGATGGTGGGGGCACACATCACAACTGTGGACATGTCCTACAATCACCTGATATGTCAGGTACTCTGTTGGTGTCCACACAACAACCTGACACTCAGATCTCTGCATATTGTACACATGCAACATTCCATCGTTATAATTGGGGCAGCTCAGGTACTCTGCGCTCTGCTGCTGTGTTACCCACACATAGATGCTACTGCTATACTACATAGGATTGGGGGGGGGGCACACCTGACAATTGTAGACATTTCTGCTATTCCCACCTGATATGTCAGGTACTCTGTTGGCCTCCACACATCAACCTGACACTCAGAGCTCTGCATATTGTACACATGACACAATCCATCCTTCTACTTTGGCATGCTCGGGTACTCTGTGCTCACTGTTATTACTTCTACTCATGGATGCTAATACATTTCTACATAGGGTTTGGTGGGGGGCACACCTACCAAATGTGGACATTTGCTTTGACTGCACTGGTATTTCTGGTAGTCTGTTGGCTCCCTTTTAAATCTGTATTCTGACCTATAGTGCAGACTACACACATATCAGTGTAGCACAGTTTATAGGTTTCATTGACCTACATTGCCATTTCAGACTTCCTACCCTTCATGAATGACATTCCACTTCCTGACCTGTTATACTCTGTGTAGGTCTGGAGTGGGGTTGATCTCCATTGCCATACCTTGAGGACCTTAGCACAGCCTTTCCTTGTGTTCATCTACACCTGTCCTGCTGGCTAGATGGGACTGTTGTTGGGTATGTGAACCTCCATGACATGCATGGGTGTGACCTATGGACACACATTTGGGCCAGCACATGTCCTGCAGTGGGTTTTTTCACCTTGCCTGTTACTGCCTACTTTGCTGACACCAGTATTTGTTATGGTTTCATGCTGCCCATATAGCTGTCCACTATCTGCTGCCATCCCATTCAGCCACCCAATTCCTTTCCTTGCATGTTCACATCCGTACCATTGATACAACTAGCAGACTATACTACTGCATTCAGTGATTGATAGGAAGGGTGACTTACCTTGCGGCTCTGCCAGTATTGAGGATGGTGCTGGAGGGCTGACTATGTCAGATGCAAACAGTACACTCCCTATACATGGTAAAGCACAGGTAGTGTCATTTTTGGCATCCCTTTTACTGTATGTGTGAGTCAGAGAGAGTTTCCATTCCCTGGGTTCCTACTGTGTCAGCATGTGTGCTATGCATTGCCTCTTTGCCAAAGCCAAGGCATACTGTGCATGCCTCCTTCTGCCTACAAGTGCAGGCTCAGGATGTTCCTCCTTCAAGTCACTCTGTGCCTGTTCTGGTCTTAGCAATGGTGGGGGGCTGTGTGGCCATGCCCCGTGTTGTTCCTGCAGGATCATTTTGAGTAGCATGGCACATACCATGAAAATCTGGGTACATGTGGTTGGAGAGTACTACAAGGCTTACCGGATGTGTCCAGGCACTGGAACCGTGACTTGTGCATCTCAAACACGTACTCTACTATGATTCTTATTTGTGCATGTGCCTCATTATGGAGCTCTTGTTTGGGTGTGTATGTGCATTTCTGATGGGTGTCATCAGCCACGGCTCCAGTGCATTACCAGTATCCCCCACTAGGTGGCCATATGGGATGTCATCACTAGCAAATCTCTGGTACAGCTACGTCAGATGCCAGATGTGGGAATTGTGATAGCTCCCTGGGCTTCCAGCACACACATTCATTATAATGCCCTGGGCATTGCACACGATCTGGCAGTTGATATAGGGGAAGCCCTTGCAGTTTATGTAGACCCTGCCCTGCTCATGGGGTGGTGCATTTATGTGTAGGTGCATGCAGTCTATAGCACCGACTACTTCAGGGTATTCTGCTATTTGTTGGAAGAGACGCATATTGCTGGCCAGCGCCTCACGGGTGTTGTGGAAATATATGTGCTCACCGGCATATGCTGACATGACATCCAGCAACTGATGGAGTACCCTGGATGCTGATGCCTGTGAGAACCCCATGATATCCTCATTTGGCCTTTGGAAGGTACCTGTAGCTAGTATTCTTAAACCTACACATACCTTGGTTTCCACTGGAATGGGTTCCCCTCTGTTGGTTCTGTGTCTGAGTTGTGGCCGGCACAGCTCAACGATATGCTGTAGGAGGTCCCTGTCCACCCTATAGCACTCCACTATCTCTAACTCATGTAGCTCTTGGTAGGTTTCCCTGGGTCTGTACACTCTTCTCCTCCTCCTTACTGTGGGTTGGTCATCAGCGTTCACATCCTCACCACCCTCGGCCTCTTGCACATGCTGGTTTATGATAGCAAAAGCAGCCCCTAACATTTTTCCTCTTGCTTTCATTTTGTAAAATTTCCCCATTCATATACACATGTGGTGCAGTTTTGGGGAAAGGTGTTTGCATAGTTTATAGTGGTGTGCTGGGCTGGACTGGTCTCCTGCCTGTGTAATTAGCTGATTCTGATACATTTCACCTGCCAGCTAAGCTAGTTCTCCTTGATTACCTACCTACTGCTGTTTTCCCTTCCCATTGCCTCCCTGTTTAAGCCAAGGGGCATGCTGCGCAAACAGAGTACTCAAATGTGCACACTGCTGCTATTTCCTGGTTTAACTTCTTTTTTCTTCCTGTAAAACCCGGTGTGCACCGCACACACACCCTTACACTTTTTAACGAGTGCTAGACAAATTTAGACACACACCCTAGCTTAGCTGTGCTAAGCTAAGAGCAAACCCGAGCCACAGAGCTCCAATCCGCTTACAGTATGCCTGACACACCCACCTGTGATGTCACCTACCTCCTAGTCTTGCACTCAGGTATTCATACTCTTACACTGTTGGGAGCTGCCTCACATGCTGGGGAAAACTGGGATTCACTATCCTTCCCCTCATTTGCATAGGATTGTCTGCTGTTGGGTTGGGAGGGTGGCCTAATGGTTAAGGTGTTTGCCTTACAAACACAAGGTACAGAGTTTGAATCTCACAGGGGATAACTGGCTAGGCTTAAAATGGCTCACAGGGGCAGTTAGCCTAGTACTAACCTATGAACCTATGAACCTATGAACCTATAATGCATAGTTACATGTGTTACAATGAGCCTCCCCCGTTAGCAACCACTACTCACTGGCCAGGTTGTCTTCTGCCTGCCATTGACTTACATGGCAGAATGCTGATTTTAGTCAGAATGCTTATTTTAGGTTTATTTTCTTATTTTCCCCCCAATCCTGTTTGCACGCCACTATCCTATGCTTAAACAGCCGAGATCGGCGAAAAAAAAAATAAAAGTTGATTTTTTTTTATTTTTTATATTGTTTGCAATGCCAGTGGCCTTATACTTGGCCATTGGCATGGTTTCTCAATGATATGCAGCCTTTATTTGGGGCTGTCATAGCTCTGTTTTGGATTTTGCAGAAATGTACTTGGTTACTAACCAAGTACATTTCTGTGGATAGCACTAGTCTTGCACGGACTGTTGCAAGCTTCCTGGATTGCAAAATTACCTCATTTGCATGGATTTCACCTGCAAATGGGGTGATTTGCATACCAGGTCTTAGTCCGTGCAAGATTAGTTTGGGAGCACTCGTGCACGCCCCTGCAGGCTGTTCCTGGATCGCATGGCAGACATATTGTCTATGTGGGCTCCTGCACCAATCTTGCACTCCGTGCAAGCTTTTGTGAATCCGAGGGGATGTGTTCATGAATGTATGTTTGTACATGATGATGCTGTACTAATTGTCATGGTAGTAATCTAAAATAATGCACACAACTCGCAATTTAAAACAAGTGCCAGCCTAATATACTTCATTTGAAATGTTACTAGAAGCTGCACAGTATGAAAAAAGATGAAACGTAAAATAAAAAAAATCAAGGTATGATAAGAACTATTCAGCATTTTCAAAAAATGGGGGGTGATTTAGTATGTAATTAAAAGCTGTGCGTACCACTGACTTTCTGTTGATTGTCAATAGAACCTTAATTAAAATTTAAAGAGAAATTGCCTCAACATACCGAAGTTGCTAGGTTATAAGAATGTGATTTACAACGTTCTAAAAGAATCCTGAATGAGTGGTGGACGCACAGTTGTAAAAATGTTACTATATATTTTTAAATTATTTTTATTATTTTCATTTCCTGAATAAATTGCAGACATCTAATTGCAAATATTTCCTATTTTTTTCTTATCTTGTTTTCCCTATGTCTGAAACTAAATGTCGTTCTTTGTGATAATGTACTACCCCATTAATCAAATTTAAATAAATAAATAGATAAATATCTACTGTGGTAGCAAAGTTAATACATATGAGTAGCAGCAATGACTCCTATGTATAACAAAAGGAAGCATTCCAGCTAAAATACTACCAAAAGTTTACACTGACATTGCAGTGTGCCTAGTCACCTGGAAAAGTCTGTACACGATACGTACACAGACATTTTTCTTTTTTCTTTTTCAGAAGGCAAGTGGACAGGATAATGTAATAGCCTGCAAATATATTTTATATAATGATTGCAAACTGGCTTGGAGGATAATATACTATTCTATTTGGTTATACCTCTAATGTATAATCTAAAATGAAAATCTAAAGGTAGTTATGTAGTCATAATGCAGAAAAGGTTATGTTTTCCTCTTCATTTGCTTAGTTTAAAGTCTACATCTATGTGAAATAAATTGGAATATTTAATCTTTTTTAATATGGTAGCAAGCTAGAAGGGAATAGTTGTGTTGTGAATTAAAACAACTTTCTCTTCATTTTCACAGTTGAAAGTCTGATATTAATGGCTAAAGTACATTTGAATGAAATACATTAGAATATTTACTCTTTTTTGATAATTTGGAAGATAACCACATTTGTATCTGCTTGTTTTAATGTATAACATATTGCAATATTTACTCTCTAGCCAATCTTTGAGTAAAGCAAATTTAAACAATCACTGATTTCACAGAAAGCACTTGTTTTTGCCTAATAATTTTTGTTTGCAATATACATTCTTGTTTTTGCACAGCATACAGTCTGGCCTTCCATAACTTGAGTGCAATTGTATGAAATTCACTGAAATATTTACTCTCTGGAAGTTGTTTGTAGGAAACTAAGTTGAAACTGATCCTGACTTTGCAGAACATCCTTGACTTTGTCAGATATTTTAGTCTATGTCCAGGAGGAAAATAATAGAGAACTACAGTCATTAAATGGGGTAGTGAAAGCAAGCAACATCACCTCTTGTTGTTTACTCAAATTGCATTCTGGGTTTACTGAACTAGTACACAATGTAAGAAATAAAGTTGGAATATTTACTCCCTAGGCACTGTCTGAAACCAAGTTGAAATTCTTCCTGATTTAAGTGAATGCCCGATTTTGGTTCACAGTTTTTAGTCTGTGCCTCATAAAATGTATATCCTTTTGGAAACTTATTGAGGATTGTAACCAATAAAATAGGGGGGTGATATATAGGAAAACAACTGGCTGTGTTGTTTTCTTAGCTTTACAGGGGATGGTATGCATTTATATGAAATATGCTCTTGTTACTGTTTCTGTGAAACCAGTTTGAAACTGTCTCTTTATTTGCAGGATGTCCCAGATGTGTCATTTTGATTTGCTTCTCATAACATTTAAAGTTTTCTCACAAATCATTGAGGACTGCAAAGAGGAAATAATGGTACACATTTCAGTTTCAGAATTCACATCCTTCAAACATACACATCCATGTAAAAATGTATTCTATCTACTTCCTGGGTATCAGCAGACATGAGGTTATTACCATCCAAGGATCTCGGTTGTAAAGCCAATAAAGTCCCAGGAACACCAAACGAAGATCACCACGATGTAATAAACAATGTATTATTTTATTTATAAATAAAAGAATACATTGTTTATTACATCGTGGTGATCTTCGTTTGGTGTTCCTGGTACTTCCTTGGTATATAAGAGAAAAAGTTAAAATTCCTTCCTAATTTTGAACATTTGCCTCCCAGTACTGTATCCCTTTGCCCCAGATTCTTGTCCAAAGAGTTTCAGAGGTATTATCTTCTGTCACAGATTCTTGTGCAAAGACATTGAGAGGCATTATTTTCTGTCACAGTCAGATGAGGTACACAACAAAATAGTTAAAACAGTTGGGAAGGGTGCAGCTGTTTCTTGATAAAAGTAACTTACCTTCTTGGTACTCATTCAGTTAACCATCTAACTTCACAGGAGTAATGTGCCACTCGTGTGAAGTGAGATGGAATACTTATGGGCTTACTACTGTTTATATGAAAACATGTCGAAATCACATAGCTCTCAACTGTTCCTATGTTTGCTGAATGTCTTTGATTTTGCCTTACATTTTAGGTTTCTTCCATATATAGTTTGTAGTTTGCTGACATACTGGGATTATGATCAGAAAATAATGGCATATGTCTGAATTTCAGATTGCATGTTGCTTAGAAAAATGCATGTTTGCCAAACATTTTTTCTAACAGCTTTTTTTATGTATGTAACAGCAACATTTAAAATCTGTTTATGGTTCAGGGACTTTATTTATTTTATTTTACATTTGTTAACTTGGAAAGTCCATCTGGACATGTGTTCTTTTTCAGTGGAGGCCCGGGGAGAAAAGCTCCTCAGAATCATACAATACAATACAGTATAGAAAGTACAGTGTATATTTACATCATAGCATATTAGAAAAAACATTGAGTTGATACTATTCTAATATAAACAAAGAATTAGTTTTAGTTAATAATTAGGTAAGCAAGGGATTGAGTAAGAAATTTTTCTATGACTATATGCAAAAAAGAAGATCATATAAATGAAATACTTTCTGAGGGGTTGTACTTAGTTCATTTTATTTTTTTAAGTAAGGGAAAATAGAGAGGATGAGATATAAGTAATAGATCCGATGGAGTTAGGATTTAGGCATTAATGCTTTAAGGAACGTTCTAGAGTAGAAGTGAGGGCTGTAAGGGGGTGGTAGGAGTCTGGAAATGTTTTAGGAAAAGTTCTAGAGTATAAGTGAGGGATGTAAGCCTTTTATGCCTTGTTATTTTTAGGGTTTGCCCTGATGCTTCCTTTAAGTGGATGAGAGATATTTTTATCACAGTCAGATAAGATAAACTTAGCAAAGCTGTTATAATTGATGGAAGGATGTGGTGTTTGTCTATGGATGAAATTAGCTTACCGTCATTTAATTTGATCAGTTTAGACAGTCTGCCCATTCAGTAGCATATATTTATGTGAAATAAGTTGGAATACTTGGGCTACTACAAACGTGTATGAAACATACCTGAAATAAGTTACTGCATCCATAGATATTATTTTTACCACAATCAGACTTCTGAGTGTACGTAGTCAACAATGGTAATATAATTGTTTAGTATGAGGGCTGTCAGTTGATAAGAATTGCTTACTTTACTGTCATGATCAAGATAAACAGTCATTAATCTGGCTTTGTAGAACCAGTATGCATTTGGTTGGTATGGCTTGCTGGGGCTATTTTTTAACACCAACAGACATTTGAGGTGTACACAGTCAAGAGGGTGTAATTGATGGGTATATACAATAGTGGTCATAATGGCATGAATATGAATAGTCTTAAATTGGAAAGATAAATCCAAAAGATGGGAGCATCTGCATTTATGCATAGTTTCCTCTCAAAAAAGTGTGTGTATGTGTGTGTGTGTGTGGGGGGGGGGGGGCTCTTCACCTGAGAATTGACCAGTGCCCAAGGTATACTTTATCTGAAACTTTTAAGTGTCCTCTTCTCATCCTGCTATATATTTTTCCTTTTGACTCTCTTAGCAAGTCTCTGCCCCTCAGATTCTGAATTATATACATTGTATGATTCATTTGTATGAAACACAGAATATTTCTGACTTGCAATATTTTGCCTTGGCACTCTGGGAGGGTTTGGAAGAATAACAGCAATGACAGACAGTGTTCCACTTTAAGACACTGTGCCTCCTTTTCCCAATTTTCTCTTGGACTATAAATAGGTATAGCTCTATGGGTCTATATCACCAAATCAAAAAGACTGGTGATCGAACGGCATTTATATCGGAAATGCTGTTCATTATGGTGTTTATTTTGAGATCACAGTACAGAGAATATCAGAAAATGTGTCCTTTCCTCACTGTAGTGTGATCTCAGAGTTGGTATATATAATTAGTGGGGGGTGTGGGGGCACAGCCCCCCCCCCCCCCACAAGAGTGACTTTGATAACCAGCATTTTTTATATAAATGCCATTCAATCTTTGGTCTTTTCGATGTTGTGATATAGACCCTAGCTCTATTAAAAGTTCTAAGTAATGATTACAGCTTAGTGTATAGTCTGTACTTTACTATATTAAAATATATGGAGTGAATGTTCTATTGGTATGTTTGTATGTTATATTTGTCAAGCATGACTTTTGACTAAAACCATGCTACTTTGCATTGACTGTAGTGTACTACACACCTTAGACATGACTGAAAATGATCCTAGGACCAGTCCATCCTCCCAGTTAACAAAGATTCAAAAAAGAAATAAAGAAAAATATAACTTAATTTTTCAAATATGTACCTTCTGTGCATTTTTGATATTCTACAGGACAATTTATTCTACAAATTCAAGTCTAAATTTGTGTGCAATATGCATTCTTCCTATTACAATTTCCCCTTGACATTCACAGGATGCTAGCTTTATTTTCTTCAACAACTAAGTAGAGATAGTGGTTTTGTGCAATGTTTTATTTGGTGTAGCAGACTGTGATCAAACATAACATGTTGGTAAATAATTAGCTAGAATGAAACTGAGTACTTTATTTCTTTAGTTTAGATAACTTTTTGGTGTGAGCCAGCACGGTTTTAAAATAAAAGAAAATGTTTAATGTGGTGGCCTTTATTGAGGAGCACTGCATCCATTATTAATGGTACTTTATTTTGCCCTTTCTAACCCATTTAGCAATATGCCTCTGAACAACCCATGAGCTGGCTGTGTAGGGTTACCAAGGGCAAAGTAAAGTGGTGTTAATGCTGCAGGTAATTTTCATTAATATAAGTCCATGCGCTCTGCTGTTAGTTAATGTATCAGTTCTACATGCAAGAAAGTGCCCTTTGCAGTTTTCTGAATGTAAAGCAAAATGACCTTTTCTGTTTATCACTAAAATGCCTTTAGGTATGAATGATAATGAAGTAGATAAACAAAGATGAAGTGTCAACGTGTGACTCTAAATGGGAGAAATGCAGAAACAATGTAATTGTTTTTGCAGTAGGTGGAATAAAACATTTACTTGCTCTTCATCAGATATTGCCTATTGTAATATAACAGCTGCATGTCACAAGTAAACTAGTTGCCGAACAGAAACATTAATACAGCTTCCCCAAAAAATGTGCTCTAAACATCTGTCAGTGTAGTGAAAATGAATGAATGGAACATTTTTATTGGCAAGCAGCAAAACAACATATATTCCAGACACAGAATGTGCAGTGTTTAATTAACTGAAGCATGTATTTTTCCATTCATTGTTGTTATTATTTTTCTCCTAACAGCATATTGGATGTTTTGAGCAACTTTTACTCAAAATGACTGATGCAACCACCTTTAAAGCTTTCATTACAGCTTTCACGTTGTGTTATTATTAGTGATATCAATTAATTAATTAATTTGATGGAAGATGGAGGCATTTCTGACACAATGTGATGTTATCGCCAGTGAATTAAATTTATTAACTGTCATTGTAATTTGGACTATAACAAAGGTAATTGTTTGCTGCCAATCAGACTGCCACTTATTTAATATCTGGTATTTTTTGAACATATTTTAAGAAGACAAAGTGAAAAACAATTACATCTAAAATGCACTACATAGCTATTTTAAAAGAAAATTAATATTCATTAAAATCAAATAAAACACAAATTTCAACTGGGAGAAAATATTCCTTTTATTCATTAAAATGTTTATTGTTTGGTTTTGTTTTTTGAAGGGCTGGTCAATTGTAAGAAAGCTTAACAGGCTCTGTATATTTATTTGCCGTTACCATTCTTAATCTTTTATTTCATAAGATACTGACTGTGTGATTCAATAAACTCAAAGACTTCATGGAGTTTACATGTTTGCACTGTGAGCACCAGCAAATGCAGTTTTGTGGCTGGCAACAGTATTGTCAGCAAAGAAACCATGCGCAACAACATGAATAGCAAACCTGTTTACAGTGGAGCAATCTAGTTTAGTGGGATTGCGTGGAATGCCATGATGATTACCAGGGTTTATTATATAGTACTGTGTAAGGCCCAAACACAGTACAGGGCAGTGTATACAGTACAGAGTACTGTTAAATCCCATTCTACCCATTCTGTACAAAAGTCGTGTAAATGATCTGTATGGGTACATGGACTCTCATTTAAAATAAACAGGGCAAGTGTGTGTATTACCAATAGGTTAAACTGCTGCACAAACCCATACTCCAGTGTAGGGAAATAGAGGAAGAACAGCATCACGACTGACTCAATAGGCTCAAAAGCAGTGTAAAATGAATACAGAATCCAAGGTAGTAATAAAAACTTTGTCTATTGTGAAAAATAATAAAACCTTAGCACTTTCATCCCTCAAATCAAGGAACTTCATCAGAGTAATAATTCAAACAAAGTTGACATATTTAAATGCAAATATTTAAATGAACTATGGTGCTGTTCCCACTCTATTTCGCTATACTAGAATGTAGATTTGTGCAGCAGTTTAACTTATTGGTTTGTCAGTTTTGTGGAAGGGTCTGAGGAGGAATGTGTCATCAGCTTTTCAACCAGGACCAGGAGCAGCAAACAATTGCTGGGTTTATGGAGAACCTTGAGTCTAGTGTTGGATGTTTAACATAGCCAATCCAGCTGCCTACCCAGAAACTAGAAGGAATAGCATTTGGAGTCAACAGTTTACACAGAACAGACACTAGTGGTAACACTCCTTCAGTGATTCCATTGGGATAAGTTAACACTGCTACTAGTTTTGAACATTTTAATATACTGAGAACAGAGAATGTTTTCGCTAATAATTTTGGACCCAGTTCTGTTCATGAGGGCCCTAGAGAGAACAATTTATCTGACTGATTAAAAATCAGTATTTACTTTGAAACTACCTCTCAAGATATGGTAACAAATAATATCTCTATTTCACAGCAGTTAAACATTTTTGAGAGCAAACTGGTGAAATATTGTAAGCTACATGCAGAAGACAGCTATTTTGAAGAATGCATCAAATGGAGTATTGCACTCAAAGGTTTATGATCTTGGAAATACCCTTCTGGGCTTGTTGAGGGTTCAGTTTTACACCACAGACTTCTTGCACTATTTAACAAACAAGGATTTATTGATGCTGCATAACCAGAGGATGATGGAACAACTTGAACTAGAAATTGACCAGATGAACAACAGTATTTCCAACGCTTTGGCTTTTAACTCCTTTAGGGGACACTACAACATGCTGTTCAGCAGGGTAGAGCAAACCTTACAAGAGGTAAAACAATGAAAACAAAAGAAGTTCGTCTGTTAGAGGAATGACTACAACAATAAGAAGGCGTATCCTCCAGCAGCAAAGGTCAACAATATTGTGCACAACAGAGCTTCATTGTGAACCAAAAGGAGCAAAACTAAGAAAATACAAAGTGAACTGGACGACCATGAAAAGTTAAATTTTATTGAGCGCTTTCGTCAATTTTTATCTATGAGTTCTTCAGAATAAAATCAAGTTGCACACTTAGTCTTATATAACCAGTGCAATAAATCAATTAAAAAACTATAAAAAGTACATCCACTTTTAAAGGAACAGGCTCCCTTAATACATTTTACTAGCAAGTCATGTAAATTTTGATCATAAGTGTTATATCTCTTTATAACTATATTTTCATAACCAAAAACAGATAAAATCAATAACATTCTTGTCAAGGTTGTAAAAAACATAGAGTATTTAAATGCAGAAGCCTGTTTTTAATTTTAAAAAACTGCTTAGTGAAACCATATCATTAAGCCCTGGGCTAGTGGTGGCATTGACTCTCAGTTGCCATAATAGTTCTTTATACTCCAGTAAATGGTCAATTGGGCCACCCCTTTCATCTATAATGATCTGTTCAAGAACTATAAACTTGAAATAGTGACCTGGGTGAAGGCTGATATGTTTAGCTAATGCATTTGTAATGTTACATTTATCTATATCATAAATATGTTGATAAATGCGGGTTCTGAAAGCATTTTTATTATTTCCGATTTGGAAGCACATACAAGTCTTACAAATGCTGGCATAAATAACTTTTTTACTACCACAATTGTATTTCTGAAATAATCTAACCCATCCATAACCTTTGAGTAAAACTCTGTCTCCCTCTAATATGTGATTGCACTGCGTGCACTGCCCACATTTAGTCATTTTTCCCAGTCTACCGGTAGTAGTCTTCTTTCGGCTTTTCCTGGTTAGGGGTTGCCACAGCGGAACTCAGTCCGCTAATGATTGGTAGTTGATTTTTACATGCCGAGTTACCAGCCCTGATGCACAACCTTCAACGAAGGTACGCCCATTCACGCATGTCTCCACACAGAAGACGCTCTAGCTGAGCATCGACCAGGACAACATCTTACTGTGAGGCGACAACGCTACCGCAGCACCACCACCTACAACATTATGCATAGATATCACCATCAACCCAACACAACAGATGGTATACATTTGCAGAAGGAGCATAACACATACATATATGCTACATGACATCTGTACATTGTGTAGTAGATGTGTAACTGCAGCTATGAACAGTTACCCGTTATTGGCTTGTCACTGGGAACCCCAGACAGTGTCTGTCATACCACTGTTTCATGTGACATATGTCCAGTCAGGGATGTGATGCCAGTAACACATCCCTGTCACCATGTACTGTCTGCAATCCTCACACCATGCTCCTGCTGTGCACAGGTGTGTTCAGTGTGTAACACAGGAAACAAATGGTTCCACACACTGACCAGTCCACAGATGGCCCTACAGATGGGGGTCCCTCATGAATAGAGCACTGTCATGTCTGTCTTAAAACATACAGAATAGCCATTACCACACACAACATGTTAAACAGGCAGTAGTCTCAATGCAGCATAGCTACACTTACATGCTGTAGTCATGTGTGGCACATCACCCTCCTGTCTTTAGGATATTTTCCACTGTGTATGATGTTTGAGAAACACCCAGATATCAGCTGTGATGCCATTTCAGAGCACCACATCCAGGTACCACTCACAGTGACTGTCATGGCCAAACACCAACATGATGTTCCTAGATAGTGTACTGTATTTATCATGCGAATGGCTATGGCAACACCATCACAGCTGTTCCACATGCAATCAGCTAGAGGAGGACTGCAATAGGTGCAGAGGCCATCACCTGATCATGTCCATCACTTACAATACACTTGCTGCTGCTGAGCAGGTGTACACCTCCACATCCACCAGAGAGTGTGTGGGAGGGACAGACAAAGTATACCAGAGAAGGGTTTGGAGACTAAACCCTAAGCATCATCTGCCATACACCTACCAGTACAGGGGTCAAACCCCTGACTGACTAGTCATTACTATTACATGTGCATGAAGTTACTACATGTGCCAAAAAGCCAACATGCTGCTGTGCTGTAAGAACATATATGTGTGTAGGTGAGAGACATCTGCAACAGAGATATAGTAGACATGCCTTAGGTGTAGCACACATGACTGTCCATGTGAACAGATGCCATTGTCACCACAACCACACTCTCTAATGGACTCACATTGACACTCTTTGCCAGGGCCACAAAAACACACCCTAGCTACTTAGTTTGCCACACTGCAGTAATGCACAGGACTGGTGCACCAGAGGGGATATCTGGAGGTTCTATGGGCTAGGGCATGTGAAAGTGTTTGACTTCTGTCGGTATGCCAACGAGGGTTATACTAGGCGTGACTGTGATTGGGAGCATCATAACCCACACGCAGACACAAGGTGCCAGTACTGACATGCATGCATGCATTGCTTCATGGGTGTGTAGTTGTTGGCTGTGTAAGATGGCTGCACAAGGCTGGGTGAGGGGTAATCCTTGGCATCGTGCCACCCGACAACAGTGTGCAGTGTGGTACAGGGGAGTAGTGTCTATAATGTCCCACAAAGTTGGGTACTGCATGATCTGCCCTTACATCCTGGTTACCATTGTGTATGGCCATAGCTTTGCATTGCATGCCATGTCTGTGTTTGAAAGTCCTTCACATGGACATTGCCTGGGATGTGCATGTCCCACAATACTGTACAGTGACATGCACAGGTGTACCTGGTTTGGCAGGCACATGTTGTCTACACAGACTGTTATCCCCCGATATGCCAATACTGGCCTGGTGTGGCGAAACCTGCTTATAGTGAGCAGGTCGACCCTGCACCTGCATTGATAGCATGATGCAGGTATTCCCTGGTGTCAGTGGCATTGGTTCATACATGGCACATGTGTACGGCATTGTATGGCCTCTGTGAATCACATCTGATGGCACCACAAATGTTGCAGGCATCCAGTGGGGAACATAGTAAAGGCACATTGTCCGCAATTATGTGCCTATAGTACCACTGTACATAGTGCCATGTCCTCTGCAGCCCACTGCAATCACACCATGCCTACTATCTGTCATCAATGTGCATGGTATTAGCAACATAGTGGGATATCCTAGGCAAGACACAAAAACGGAACTCAACGCTGCTCCGACACAATAAAGGCTGTCCAGTAACCACAATCACGTTGTCTTTGTATTCTAATTACAACCACAGAGTGAATAGAATTAAACTGATATTTATTTAAACAGAAAAAATAATAAAATAGGTAACAGACTTAGCGCTTTCATCTCATCACTGAGACTTCTTCAGAATCCTGTTACCGTATAAACTAAATTGTTCTTTTATAACAAATAATTCTCACTCATTGGTCCACAGAAACTGACATCATTAATTAATAATTAATATAAAACGAAATAAAATTGTGTGAATGAAATATAACTGGCCTTCGTTACTTTTCTTGACTGGGGCTGGCTAAATACTTTAATACAAGGAATTAATTAAATGAACAGACCACACAAAACCTGATTGTTAAACAAATTGTGGTTTTTAAATACTGAACTATCACTATACAATACTTTGTTGTGTAAAACATGTATATATATTTATCTATATGTAAATCGATAGGAAATCAACAGTAAAACATATGTAAACATACCATGTATGGATAAAAATGCTGAATATAAAAATGCTGAATATAGAAAAGCAATGCAAATTTAAGATATGCAAATTTTGAAAATTGCAGATATAAAAATGCAAGTATAAAAAGTACAGATATAAAAGTGCAGGCATTCGAAATTCAGGCATAAAAACTACAGCCATAAAAAATCAAGACGTAAGTACAAACATAAGGAATCCAGACATAAAAAACTTTTTCACAGATCCCCAAAGATCTTGGGTCCATTGCTGTCATAAATGCCACCAAATACTGCAGTGTTAAATATGTTAGACATAAGTAATTGTATAAATATTCAAAACACAACATACAATAGAATAAAACATATGTATAAATGTATATGTATATATATATATATATATATATATATATATATATATATATATATATATATGTAAAATAAATAAATAATGAGAAATATAACTTGATGTGTGTGTACAAAAAATTTATGTAAATATGTATAATATATATATATATATATATATATATATATATATATATATATATATATATAATGAATATGTAATAAAAAATATTTATAATATGTATATTTATGTATAATATATGTGTATATATAAAATATTAAATGTTAAAATGTTGAATATTAAATATTAAATATTAAATATAAAATATAATACAAAACCAATAAAACTGAATATTTGTTGAAATTGATTGAATGAATGAATAAATTAATTAATTAAATTTCATCTACTGTGTCTCTTAGGGTCACCTGCTAATACTTTTAATGCCGGACTAATAGAAATGTGGTCATTGAGTCCTTTACTACCACAAGCATCTAACCTTAGTTGCCAGTGTGCAGTGTGGTACAGGGAGTGTAGTGTCTACAATGTCCCACAAAGTTGGGTACTGCATGATCTGCCCTTACATCCTGGTTACCATTGTGTATGGCCATAGCTTTGCATTGCATGCCATGCCTGTGTTTGAAAGTCCTTCACATGGACATTGCCTGGGATGTGCATGTCCCACAATACTGTATAGTGACATGTACAGGTGTACCTGGTCTGGCAGGCACATGTTGTCTACACAGACTGTTATCCCCCGATATGCCAATACTGGCCTGGTGTGGCGAAACCTGCTTATAGTGAGCAGGTCAACCCTGCACCTGCATTGATAGCATGATGCAGGTATTCCCTGGTGTCAGTGGCATTGGTTCATACATGGCACATGTGTACGGCATTGTATAGCCTCTGTGAATCACATCTGTTGGCACCACAAATGTTGCAGGCATCCAGTGGGGAACATAGTAAAAGCACATTGTCCGCAATTATGTGCCTATAGTACCACTGTACATAGTGCCATGTCCTCTTCAGCCCACTGCAATCACACCATGCCTACTATCTGTCATCAATGTGCATGGTACTAGCAACATAGTGGGATATCCTAGGCAAGTGTGTTTGTGTATGACACATGGGTGCAGGACATATACCGGGTACTAGTAGGGTTGCATACTTTGTTCACCTGACCTTTTTCCAGATGTAGGGGTATGGCTTGCCAACACAGTCCCATGGCTGACTGACATCAGTACTCCTCGTGAGGTGGCCAATGTGTCACATAAGATGGACACCATATAGGAAAACTACAAAATCCACTCCTCATGTCCAGTGGTTAGACACTCACAGCCACCTCAACGCAGGCTCTGACAGCCAAACACACACACTTGCCATGTCCTGTATTCGAACCCTTACCTCCCGTATCACACTGCAGCAATATGCATTAAGGGCATGCACTACGGTGAATACTAGGTTACATCACTCCTAGAGGTATATTCCTAGGTGGGTGACAACAGTAGGATTGACAAAGGTGGTCATGTGATTTGTACAGAGAGTGCATACTCTACAAAGCCTTGTACATGTCTCACGCAGACAGACACACACAGTTAGCAAGTCTGGGATTAGAACACCGACCTAACTACCTTATCATACTACAGCATTATGCAGTTACAGAATATGCTGCTGGGATTACTGGGTCACAGCACTCCCAGAGGTGTATTTCTAAGTGGGTGACATCATCAGCCTTGCCAAAGTTGGGTATAGGAACTGTATGGAGTGTGAGCAGTCTAAAAGCATTATTCTGTCCGCATGCAGACGGAGACACAAACACACATACAGTTGGCAAGTCTGGGATTAGAACACTGACCTAACTACCTTATCACACTACAGCATTACTCAGTTATAGAATGCGCTACCGAGATTACTGGGTCACAGCACTCCCAGAGGTGTATTTCTAGGTGGGTGACATCATCAGCCTTGCCAGAGCTGGGTATAGGAATTGTATGGAGTGTGAGCAGTCTAAAAACATTATTCTGTCCACAGGCAGATGGAGACACACACACACACACACACACACACACACACACACACACACTTGGCAAGTCTGGGATTAGTACACTGACCTAACTACCTTATCACACTACAGCATTACACAGTTACAGAACGTGCTACCGAGATTACAGGGTGACAGCACTCGCAGAGGTGTATTTCTAGGTGGGTGACATCATCAGCCTTGCCAAAGTTGGGTATAGGACTTGCATGGAGTGTGAGCAGTCTAAAAGCATTATTCTGTCCTCAGGCAGACGGAGACACACAGACACACAACGGTGGTGGGATCAGAACACCTGCCGATCTACAGATCACTATTACAATACTACATAGTTACGAGTCGCGCCACAGAGACTACACATTTCAAGGCTGTTATTATGACCTTCTAGGAATGCGGACATCAACATGGATGCTGGCACTTAAGATGTACATACCTGTGAACTTGTGTGTTTAAAGTAGGAATCTATCCTGAACTGGAGTATGCCCATCTGTGGAATGGACGACTACTATCACTATACAAGGTTACAAAGGCCATGCCCATACACATAGAGGCACATAACTGACACAAGGTTTCATTGGGCATGCTCACACACTTAGTAGCACAGGGCTGTTTGGAATGCACTATGTCTCCATCTACACAAGGTTATACTGGGCATGCTCATACACTTAGTAGCACAGGGCTGTTTGGGATGCACTCTGATTCTAAACACAGAAGGTCACAGTGGCCATGATATTACAGTTAGACATAAAGAACACATTGTAATGGACTCCAGTGTTAGTAGTTGTCATTGTTAGCAGGAACGCTGCACTACATGTATCTGACACTGGTCATCTACACAACGTCTGCTGCTGTCCGTCACCTTAGATGTACCATTCTATACCAAGCACAATACTACCACTAGCAGTGATGTCTTGCTAGGAGTGGCAACCAACACAATGAGCCAATGTCCTGCTGTAATTACAAGGTTGTCCAGTGTTTGTAATTCTGGAATGACATGACTGAAGGTAGACAGGCCTTTGCCACATATCACATGCATCCATGATTCAAGGGAGTGGGGATAATACCTAGGTCACATTAGCCCATATAGTGCCATTCCAAGTCAAATGTCCTAAACACAGGATAACACCCTGACACCTAAAGGACACCTGCATTGTATGCTTATGCTAACCAGTGCTAGATGTGTAGCATTCATAATCACAGCTGCTCACTGTAGATCCAACAATGGGGAATACTGTCAACTGTGCAGTGAGGAGCACCTGGCTGAAGGCTCTGTAGTGCACAATAGCACCACCACCATACACCTCAGAACCAGACATGTGGGCCATAACACAGGTACGGACCACTCCAGGTGGTGGTGTCCCCACATACATAAAGGCCACTCACATGTACTGACCAGTACTCCCACAAAAGGCATCACAGATGAGTCAGGTGCAGGTCACAGTGTCAAAAGCTGCATTCTAGGATGTAACCCTTAGACACCACCATGCCCTCAGACCACCAACACATATCCATACATGTAATAGGACATATAATAGTACAACACCATGTGACCTTTGACCAGTGGACTGTACCTAGCACTACATCAACTTTGCAGAGTACCCATGCACTGACACAGTTGCATCATGTGTTATGCAATGCAATGATGCCACTATTTGTAACCAGGTCAGCTGTACACATTCCAGGGTCCCTCGGTTATTTACAGCATTAACAGATAACTGTTGCTGTACACCAGTAAACACCCTCATGTTTGGATATGACATACATTTACCTGCCCTGGATATGTACATGCCACACACATACAACATATATGTAAGTAGCATAGCTGTTGTTGTCCTTTGTGTAGAGAGGTCGCTACAGCCATTACACACATGCACATGGAAGGTAGGTCCATGGCTGTTGAACGCTAACAGTATATAAGGTGTAATATCAATGTTGACAGAGGTAACATTCCCTCTGTACTGGTCACCCATGACACCTATCATATCATACAACAGTCCATGTGTCATGTATGTCATTACACATGTCCACCAAATGCAATGCCTACAAACATGCCCAAATGACAGGAATGTAGGACCTACATACATGTACATGTAGTGGTGTGTGTGTTCAGATACCATGCGTGTGCAGTTGCTCATGTTTGCAGGTGATATGTTTCTTAGTACATCATGTAGTTGCAATTCAGCCTCAACATTGCCAACTGTATTTGGTGATATGCTGAATGTATGGTAAAATGTACTTCAGGTATGGACAGATGTGTGGACATAACTAAGTGGTGGAGCATTTTTGCAGATGGATGTTTGCTGAGGACAGCTCACAGGTGTGTCACAAGCAGTCCTACAATAACCTGTGTAACCGTTAAGCTATGGTTTTGTTGAAGGGGAACACACACGACTTAGACAGCGGTCAGGGTGACACCGAAGGTAAATCACTTGACACCTGTAACAGTTAAGACCTCCCGTGTACATATATCAGCACAGTTGCCAAATGAAGCATCAGTACACTTTGTAACGCATGCAATACTGCTGTAAGGCTGTCATACATATCATGAGATAGGCAGGTGTTTGATTCACTGTACTGGCATGTGTGGCTGAGTGTGTGTCCATATATGTCACGTATAGTGGGGAATACATCTCAATTGTTACTCACTCTCTTGTACACTGTTGTAGACATTTGTACAAACTGCAATGTAGGAAGCAGGACATAGGCAGGGGTGTGTATCTCACACATGTGAGGTATCTGTATGTACGTGACATAGGTGTATTCAATAGTGAATGCCACAGTGTGTGTGTGTGTGTGTGTGTGTGTGTGTGTGTGTGTGTGTGTATGTATGTATGTATGGCTGTCTTGTCCCTGGAGTGAGGATGTTTGTTACCATAGTGAACTGATAAGACCCCTCACCCATCCAGGTGATGCAATCTACTATCTCTGTTGATGTCCTCGATCTTAGGCCATACTGACTACATGTACATGTGTAATCTCTGTGGCGCATCATGTAAGTGCACAGTACTGTTATGATGATTTGCACATAGGCAGGGGTCCTCACCTCAGCACTAGCAACTGTGTGTGTGTGTGTGTGTGTGTGTGTGTGTGTGTGTGTCTGTGTTACTGTGTCTGTGAATCCGTGAGTGTGTGGGTGTGTTACTGTGTCTCTGAATACATGTGTGTGAATACCTGAGTGTGTGGGTGTAGTTGTGTGTTCGAATCCTGTCATGGGAACATGTATTACTGCTTCCCAATGAGGCATCATGCTTTCCACTGGCCTCTACCCTTGTCATCAGCTAGACTGCTCTCTTACCTCCCCACTCCATGTAACTTTATCTGTGAAGTCACCCAGTATGGCTGTCATGTCTCTAGCCACAGTAGCTTAATACACAGCTATCATGCTCTTGGATCAGTACATCTGTAGACATGTTTGGAACGTGGGACTTTTTAACTGTGATGTTCAAGCTACAAAGTGCATGCTGGTATTTTCAAACATACCTATGAGTAGTCCACATTTACATATGGGACACTAACTGCAAACACTGACATCCACCGGCACATGCAATTAGACCTGAAGGAGGAAAGCAGAACATCAAGACCAACATGCAGTTACTGTTGTTACACATGACACATACTGTTAACAGTACAAAATGCATTCTAAACCTGCACTACATGGTATGTCTGTTGCCTGTCAACAGTACACAACAATTGTAATCTAAACTTATCTTTCTAGTCTGTTCACCCTGTGCAACAGACCATATGAGAATGTCCCTGCACCGATGGTGTGGATGACAGGGATGCGGCACAAGCATCATCATATGCACAGGGTGATAATGTTTTCCAGAGGCCTAGGCTTCACCAACGGATTACATCATGTGTGTGGGTTAGGGCCTTTGATCTCATTGGGCATATGTGGATGTTATGCATGTGTGTGTTGCGGTGCCCTACACATGTTTCTGGTGTGTGCGAGTATGTATGCAGACAGTTCTGGCATGTGTCTGGCCTACACAGGGGTATTATTGACAGCTGTGGACTGTACAGGCTGGGTTTTACAGTTCACGGTGTCCGACCATGGCCACGTGACCTGTGTCTGCTAGGGGTTGCATGGGCACTACCAGGCAGAAGTGCAGATTGGGTACTGTCTGATGACACTTGTCCACTGGAACTGTGTACCTGTTGGGACTGTCCAGAGCCACATGCATGTGGCCTGCTGTGTCCTGGTGTGGACAGCACAGCACCAGCTGCACTGCTGCTGCTACTGCCATTATGGGAGCGGGCATGTGAGGTAGCTCATTCACGTAGACCTGCAACAGGTGATGTAGCTGGCCTACATCCACATGCCCGACACCTCACTCCTACCAGATGTTCCAGCACAGACATCTCATACTCGCAGATTGTCATGCCATGGTCAAGGACTCCAACCATGTCACCCAGTCGT
>NC_056739.1:1826352444-1826372444 GCF_019279795.1 Protopterus annectens
ACACACACACACACACACACACCCTGTAGCACCAGTACTATGCAAAGCATAACACAACTCTACTCACAGTCTGCCTGTAGTTCCTGATCCTCCTACAAATATGTGGCCGCCCTTAGTGTGCAGGTTGTCCTGTAAGAGGTATTGCTACCTGCTGTCTGTAACACTGATGCCCACACACAGGAAGGATGTCCATCACACAGGAAATGTAAAGGGATCACGCCCACATGCTGTAGGGATTTATAGTGGGTGGTTGCCATGACAGTGGTAACTGGAAGTAGTACACATGTGTAATCATATATACACGACTATCTGGATAAGTATATGTACATATATTTCCACCATATGTCCTGGACATGGAGTGCAGCCCTACCCCAGCCCCTATAGTCCCAAAGTCATAGTGCAAGGATATGTCAGGTATGTATAGCAGGTATATTAGTAAACTATTACTACTGTCATTGGGATTGTCTTCACAGACATGGTGTGTGTGGAAGGTCACATCTGCTTATAGCATGTGTGCCATTGGCTACTGACAGACATCCTAAGGAAATCATTGCAAAGTACCACTGCTAGCATGTAATGCCCCTGTGGAGTGCAGCAGAGATATTGGACAATATATGTGGAATGTCTGACACACCCTGTACAGTCCAGAGGTATACACATAATCCTTTAGTGCACAACATGTGTACAGGCCTGACAATTTGGATGTAGACAGCCATCTAGATGGGTATAACACAAAATGACTGGTATACATTTACCACCATAGGTTTTGCATTCACACACTCCTGTCTGGCCTGACACAGAATGACTGCTGGTATAGGGGTGCCATGGAAACATACTACCCACTAGATATTGACATACCATCTGTACAGCATCCCACTGCTCTGTCTGACATACATGACTGTTAAGGGAGGCCCGGCAGCAGTACATCTGACAAGTATCTGCACATGACATCTCACTGGGTAAGTACACTAAGCTGCTAGGCATGTAACAATGCACTGTGCAGGCTACAGGCAGACTGGATCAATACTGGCCTACATCTCCTATGGGGAAATGCACATGTACCTGCATATATAGCAGGCTCAACAGGCATGCCAGAGGACAGGGTAAGATACAACTGTGTGAAAGTGCATAACCACAACCAATGTGAACACAGCCACAGCCACATATGGTAATCTAGCATAATATTACAGTATATGGGCTATCTGTTCTACACCATCCTCATATGTGCCACTCACAAAATGACCCTACATATACTGGGCTGCTACACAGTTTGGTCTAATGGCTGTATGTGGTATGGGATATGTGTGTGTATGGACCTACAAACATGTACTCCAAAATGGTACCATACAGTGGGGCAGCAGGTAACATCAGATAGAAGGGGAACTAGAACAATGACATCTACCATAGTCTGTACACAGGCTACAGTATATTTTAACAATACACACACTGTGGACATTCACCATCACTACACAGACCTCAGTACTGTACAAACATCCACAGAATGTCCAGGTTATGTCATGAAATAAAATCCCTACTGTACATAACACGTGTAGCAATCAGATATATCACTGGCTTGTTATGAGATATGATGACACTATTTATGGTGAACATCACATATGCACCACTTCATGCACGACATATGTACAAAGGCTGACAGAGGTGTGGCTGATAGCACATACACAGGGCCAATATAGACATGTTGCTGTGATAACCTCATAAATTTACCATTGTAACAGGTTTGTTGCAACATATGCCCTATGAGGGATATGAAGTCAGTAAGCGTCACGGCATTCACCATCTACAGACTGCAATCCTCACACTACCTTCTGCATTCCACAGATAGATGCTCCATGGCTAACACATGAAACCAAGGGCACAACACTGCCCAGTCTGCAGATGACCCTGCAGATGGAGATTCCTCATATACATGGACCTGACATGACAGGTACTGAGACATGTACGACAGCCATATCCAGACAAACACTGTTAAACAACATTACTCCAAATGCAGTATAGCAGCACTTACAGTCTGTAGTCAGGTCAGGCATATCCCCCTCCTGTTTGTTGCCCTCTTTCCACAGTTTATGTTGTTAGAGGTAAATCCTCAATCCATCTGAGATGCTGTTTACCAAACAACAGATATAGTTCCACCTCACAGGGAATGAAAAGGGCCAGCACCACAATAATGCTCCTAGATATTGGAGTATGTTTCCATGCAATTAGCTATGGAAATGTTACCACAGCTGTTCCACATGCAGTCAGCTAGGGGAGGGCTGCAATTCATGCAAAGGCTCAGCTGATCAGGAGCATCACTTAAAATACCCATACTACTGCCTAAGCAAAGCAGGTGTAGGTCTCCACATCCACCAGAGAGGGAGTGGGGAGGCAGACAGAGGCAAATACATGTCAGTGAGAGGTGGGAGAGTAAAACTGAAGCATGTTTGTGTCACACACCTACCAGCACAGGGTATCAAACCCCTGGCAACTATGTAGTGCTATCACAGTTTGATGCAGTTATTGGGTGCACCACAAGGGTTATCTGCTGTGGAGCACTCAGAACATATATGTGATGGTGAGTGACATCTACAACAGGGAGACGGTAGAGATACAGTAGGTGATGTACATGTGTCTGTCCGCATAACAAGGTGCCAGCGTCAACACAGCCACACTCTCACAGGGACGCATACACATTGACACACTTGGCAGGGCCCGGAGTACAACTCATCACTAGTGGGGTTGCCACAACACATCAATGTGCAGGTATCACATGCACCACACGGGTCATACGGAGGTCGTATAGGCAAAGATTATGAGGAGGTGTCAGACATCAGACAGCATGCTTCAATATGCCCAGGGGGGTTAGAGTGAGTGCGGATGTGGACATACGCACCATACAACACACACACGAACACACTGGGTGCCAGTACTGACATGCATGGGTGCATGTCTGCACGGGTGTGTGGTGGTCAACTGTGCCAGCCATCTATACAAGGGTAGGTGATGGCTATACCTTGGCATCAGGTCACATGACAATGGTCAGCATTATGGCTCAGGGCTGTAGTTTTTGAATTTGCCCACACAGTTGGGTATTATATCCCCCATCCAGTCACCTGGGTGGCTATTGTGTGTGGTCAATGCTGTGCATCCCCTGCCAAGTATGTGTTCCTTACTCCCTGACATAGATGGTGTCTAGGATGTGCACAACTCTCACATGCATGTACAGTGACATGTGGAACTGTACCTGTGGTGTCTGGCCCATGTTGTGAACACAGATTATTATCATATGTGCCAGTCTTGCTCTCCTCTGGCAGGTTCTGGTAATGGGCAGCAGGTTTACCCTGCACCTACATTGATAGCATGCTAACAGCATTCTCTGGTGTCAGTGGCATCTGTCCATACAGGGCATGCTGTCAGGCATGGTATGTCTGTTGTGGGTCACATGTGAAGGCACCACAGGTGGTGCAGGTGTCTATTGGGGAACTTGGGGAAGGTGCAGTGCTTGCATGCACATGCATATTGGACAGATGGGCAGGGTGACATGCTCTCTGTAGCCCACTGCTATCACTCCATAGCTACTATTGGTGGCCAATATGCAGTGTGCTACCCACATATTGGCTGTTGCCTAGTCATGTGTGTGTATGAGACATGGGTGAGAGTGTGCTTTGGCACATACTGGGGTTGCTAACTGTGATTGTCTGGCCTTCATGCCACATGTATGGGTATGGCTTTGCACCCCAGCTTCTCACCTGTTTAACATCTGTTATCCCAGTGCAGTTGACATAGGTTCATAGGTTCATAGGTTCATACTAGGCTATCTGCCCTGGGGCATTTATAAGCCTAGCCCGATTGTGTTTGGCTTACGCCACCCCTTGATTTTAGTATACTTTGCCCTTTTTAAAGTTTAGTTTACTGTGCCTCTGTCTAATAGTGACATGGAAGTAATCCCCGGGACAAACCTACGATCCCCCATCCACTCATCAAGATTCTTCTTGAAGAGAGTCAGTGAGGTGCTCTGCCTAACATGAATTGGAATTCTATTCCAGAGCCTCTGGGTTATGAATCTCTCCCTCCAGCATGTTCTATTTATTTCTGTGCTGAGGATCAAGTTCCTCGAGCGCATGGCTCTAAGGGATTTAGATTTACTGAGGTGGAGCATGTCCATTAATTCTGGGTTGGACATAGCTTTATATGTCAGGCATAGATCGCCTCGAAGTAGGCGGTATGCAACTGAGTAGAGCTGGAGTTTTTTTAACCGAGCAGCATATGGCATCTGTTTGAGTCCCTTGATCCTCCTGGTGAGGTACTTTTGGGGTTTTTCTAATTGCTGCAGGTGTCGGGTAAGGTACATCCCAAAGGGGGCATTGTATTCTATGATGGGCCTGATGAGGGATGAATAAAGGGGCATGATTACCTCTCTTGATCTAGATGTGAATCCTTTCATGATGAGGTGGGCTATGTAGAAGGTCTTTCTAACCACTTTGGCAATGTGGTTGTCAAAGGAGAGATTGCTATCAACTTGGGTCCCCAGATACCTAATTACTTTCTCTGTACTTAATGGGTTACCACCTATGTGGTAATTTGTGGGCACATTGTTTTTGCCAAAGGGTATGACTATACACTTTTTGGCATTTAGCTTTAGACCATGGCTCTGGCATCAGTTATCCATCTCAGCGAGACCTTTTTGAAGGATGTTTGTGTCAGCTGGAGAGCTGATTATGGCGCCCACTTTGCAGTCATCAACAAGAGAGGCCCCAGGACAGAACCTTGTGGGATGCCACTTGTGATCGGTTTCGAGTCTGACATGGCTCCAGCAACTCTGACTCTGTGGGTTCTGTCTTTGAGCCAGTTTGCGACCCATCTTGTGACATAGGGGTTTATATTTAGGCTGGATAGCTTATCTATGATGCCCGAGTGGGGTATTGTGTCAAATGTCTTTGCGAGGTCCAGATAGGCTGTGTGGACGACCTTCCCTTCATCTATGGCCTTTGGTGACTGTTTTGAAGAAGTCGACCAGGTTCAAAAGGCAGGATCTGCCCTTGACGAAGCCAAATTGGGTAGGATCTAGTGTCTGTAGTTCCCCAATGTCTTTGTTTATGAGTTCCATGATGATCCTCTCCATAGCCTTGCAGACTAGGCTAGTCAGGCTTATGGGGCGATAGTTTCCAGGGTCTGTAGAGGCGCCACCTTTGTGGAGTGGGACCACTGTTGCTGTATGCCATTCTTTGGGTACATATCCTGTAGTGAAGCTGAGATTGTACAGCAGTTTTACTTGAGGGATTAGTTCTTCTTGGAGTTCATGTAGGACGCAACCCGGGATGCCATCTGGTCCCATGGAAGCAGTGTTTTTTGCTTTGGAGAGGGCGGCCTTCACCTGAGCATCAGAGATGTTTGGGAGGCTGCACTCTGCCGGGATAGATACTTGCTCTTTTGGGGGGGGGGGAGAAGTTTGCACTGAACCTGTCTGCCAGGATATTGGCAATGTCTGTGGGTTCAGTGTATTTTTTGTTGTTTAGAATCAACTCAGAACAAGTTTGGGAGTTGCATCCCAGGTTCCTAACATAACTGAAAAAAGCCTTATGATTGTCTTTAGTATCCTGTGCAATTTTTCTCTCGAAGCTGGCCTTGGAGAATTTTATGAGGGATCGTAATTTTTTGCTAGTACTGATCAGAGATGCCTTGTGATTTTGATACATTGTGATATATTGTAGGGCCACCATTTAAGAAATATGCAAACCCCATTATACATTGGCTACACACACTCACAACCACCTCTACACAGGATGCAAGTTACAAACACACACACCTGTCATGTGAGGGAGTAGAACCCCCACCTAACTAGTTTATTACCCGACAGCACGGCGCATTTATAGTGTACGCCATGGACATTACTTGGGGTTTCCTTCCCCAAACGTCTATTTCACAATGAATGACATCAGCAGAATTACCAAAGTAGAGCATTTCAAATGTACTGCGAGCGAGTAGCCTAAAATGCATTACTCAATACACAGACAGTGAGACACACACAAAACATTCACAACCAACATACGTGGATATAGAACTCATGACCAAGCTTTATAATACACTACAGCATGGAGCTGTTATAGGATGTACCACAGTGATTACTCAAGAGCTTTTTCCCCAAAGGTGTATTTCACAAGGAATTACATCAGCAGGATTGCCAAAGTAGAGCATTTTAAATATACTGTGAGTGAGTAGCCTAAAATGCATTGCTCAATACATAGACAGTGAGACACTCACAAAACATACACAATTGACATGTGTGTGTGTATAGACCCCATGACCGAGGTCTATATCACACTACAGCATGGAGCTGTTATAAGACACACCACGGGGATTACTAAAAAACTTCTTCCCCAAAGGTGTATTTCACAAGGAATGACATCAGCAGGATTGCCAAAGTAGGGCATTTCAAATGTACTGCAAGTGAGTAGCCTAAAATGCCTTGCTCAATACACAGACAGTGAGACACACACAACCAACATGTGTGGGTATAGAATCCACAACTGAGGTCTATATCACACTATAGCATATAGCTGTTACAGGACACACCACGGGGATTACTAGAGAACTTCTTCCCCAAAGGTGTATTTCACAAGGAATGGCATCAGCAGGATTGCCAAAGTAGGGCATTTCAAATGTACTGCGGGTGACTAGCCTATAATGCATTTATCTGTACACAGTCATTGAAACACACACAAAACATCCAGAACTGCCATGGTTGGGGATGGAATCCTACCAAAGTTCTAAATAACACTCCAGCAGTACACAGTTACCAGATGCACTACAGAGATTACTGGCCTACAGTGTTCCCAGAGGTGTATTTCTAGGTGGGTGACATCAGCAGCTTTGCCAAAGTTGAGTATATGAATTGTAAGGAGTGTGAGTACCCTAAAAAGAATTGTTCTTTACTCAGTCAGACACACACACATTTGTCAAGTCTGGGGTTAGAGCACCTACCTAGATACATTATCACACTACAGCAGTATGCAATTACAGGATGGACTATGGAGATTACTGGGCTACAATGTTCCCAGAGGTGTATTTCTAGGTGGGTGACATCAGAAGCCTTACCAAAGTTGAGTATATGACTTGTAAGGAGTGTGAGTACTCTAAAAAGCATTGTTCTCAACTCAGTCAGAAACAGACAGACACACACAGTTGCTAGGTTTGGGATTTGAACACTTACTTAGCTATTTTATCACACTACAGCAATATGCAGTTACAGGACATGCTACAGAGATTACTGAGTTATTACCTTCCCAGAGGTGTATTTCTAGTTGGGTGACATCAGCAGCCTTGCCAAAATTGAGTATATGAATTGTAAGGAGTGTGAGTACTATAAAAAGCATTATTCTCTACTCATTCAGGGACAGCCACACATACAGTTACTAGATCAGAGGTTAGAACACCTACCTAACTACTTTAGCACACTAGAGCAGTGCACAGTTATAGGATGTGCTACAGAGATTACTGGGTTGCAAGCTTCCCAGAGGTGCATTTATAGTTGGGTGACATCAGCAGTCTTGCCAAAGTTGAGTATATGAATTGTAAGGAGTGTGAGAACTGTAAAAAGCATTGTTCTCTACTCAGTCAGGAACAGACAGACAGAAACACACACGCAGTTGCCAGGTTTGGGGTTAGAACACCTACCCAACTACTTGATCACACTACAGCAGTATGTAGTTACAGGACACACTACAGAGATTATTGGGTTACAGGTTTCCCAGAGGTGTATTTCTAGTTGGTAACATCAGCAGCCTTGCCAAAGTTGAGTATACGAATTGTAAGGAGTGTGAGTACTGTAAAATGCATTGTTCTCTACTCAATCAGAGACAGACAGACACACAGTTGCCAGGTCGGGGTTAGAACACCTACCTAGCTAATTTATCACACTACAGCAGTACGCAGTTACGGGACACGCTACAGAGATTATTGGGGTGTAATTCTCCCAAAGGTATATTTCACATTGGATGACCTCGGCAGGCTTGTCATAGTAGGGCTATGGGGAGGGCGGTGTGTGCATGGGCCATAACCCATTCATCTAGGGGTTGACACGCCACATGCGGGCACACACAGGGTCAAATGTCACAGGTACGTGTATACAGCTAGTAGATGACTACTTCCTTGTACAGTCATGTTGCACAGCTCGCACGTGCACCACATAGTCTTTAATGCTTACATATACTGGTGGCTAGTATCTGCAGTGGGTGACATCTGCACCTCATGTGTTTGGGGCCCTTTGGCTGTGTGCTGGATGGAATAGGCCTGGATGGCTCCTTGTCACAGTCACCCTCTTCCACACATCTATGTACGTCTACCTTTCGCTTATTTTAGTGTGTTTTCCTGACATATATGTCTGTATTCCTATCCACTGTGTGTGCAAGGCATGAGTGGTGCATACTGACAAGTATCTGCACTAACAACTGCAACTGCCAGATATGCCTGGTCCACTGGTGTTTGCAGTCATGGCCTTCATGGTGTGTGGGCATGCCCAGTATGACCTTTCAGTATGTTGCTGACTGACATTGCCGTCATTCTCTGTGTGTGTAAGCATGCCCAGTATGGCCATCTGTATTGCATGTGTGGATCAAGTGTAGGTAGTTTGTAATGCGGTGCTGACCTTTGTGTTGTACACCGACAGGTATCATGATGTATCTGCAGGGTATCCATCGGTCAGTTGGCATTGACTGTTGCTACATTTCTGCATAGTGGGGGGGGGGGGGCAACTGACTGTTTCTACATTTCTACACAGGTTTGGGGGGGGGGGCACACCCAACTGTTACAATAGTTGTATGTAGGATGGAAGGGGCACACCTGACTATTTCTACATTTCTGCACAGGAGTGGAGGGCATACCTGACTGTTACTATAAGTCTACATAGGATGGCGGGCCACACCTGACACTTCTACACATTTGCTAGTACTGTACTGGTATGTCGGGTACTCCATTTCAGTCTGTAGTCTTACCTATCGTGCTGGCTAGAGGCATACCAGTGTACTACAGATCTTAGCTTTTAATTACCTACATATTAGTTTCTGACTTCCTAGCCTTCACAACTGACATCCAACTGCCTGGCCTGCTGTAATCTGTCTGTGTAGGCCGGTGGGGGCTTACCCATAGGCCTCATTCAGAGGCCATAGTGCAGCATTTGTTTGTGTTTGTCTACACCTGTCTTGCTGGCTGTGACTGCTGTTAGGTATGTGACCCCCCCCCCCAACTGGCATGTGTGAGTCACTTACCTTGTGGGTGTCACAGTATTGAGGGTAGTGCTGCAGAGCTGCCTATGTTGGATGCACATAGTACACTCCCTATACATGGCTGAGCACAGGTAGTGTCATGTTTGGCATCCCTTTTACTGTATGTGCGAGTCAGAGAGAGATGTCATTCCCTTTGTCCCTACCGTGTCAGTGCATGTGCTATGCGTTGCCTCTTTGCCAAGACCAGGGTATACTGGGCATGCCTCTTTCTGCCTACTGGGGCAGGCTCAGGTTGTTCCTCCTCTTACGCACTATGTGCCTGTGCAGGCTTTTTTCAATGGTGGGGGGCTGTGTGTCCCTGCCCCATGCTGTTCCTGCTGCAGCTGTTTCCACAGGATCATATTGTGTAGCATGGCACATACAAGGACAATTTGGGTACATGTAGTTGGTGAGTACTGCAAGGCTCCACCAGAAGTGTCCAGGCACCAGAGCCATGACTTGAGCATCCCAAACACATGCTCTATTATGATTCTTATTTGTGTGTGTGCCCCATTATGGAGTTCTTGTTCAGGTGTGTGTGCATTTCTGATGGGTGTCATCAGCCATGGCTCCAGTGCGTATCCAGTATCCTACACTAGGTAACCATGTGGGATGTCCCCACTGGCAAATCTCTGGTAAAGCTGCATCAGATACCAGATGTGGGAATTGTGATAGCTTCCAGGACAGCCAGCACACACATTCATTATTATGCTCTGGCCGTCACACACAACCTGGCAGTTAATGGAGGGGAAGCCCTTCCGGTTGATGTAGACCCTACCCTACTCACCGGGTGGTGCTTTGATGCATATGTGCGTGCAGTCTATTGCACCCACTACCTCAGGTTATTCTTCTATATAGTTGAAGAGAAGCATATTGCTGGTCAACGCCTCACGGGTGTTGGGGATATATACATGATCACCGACATGTGCTGACATGTCATCCAGGAACTGGTGGAGTACCCTGGATGCTGATGCCTCTGAAATCCCCATCATATCCCCAGTTGGCCTTTGGAAGGTACCTTTAGCTAGTATCCTTAGGCCTAGACATACCTTGGTATCCACTGGGATGGGTCTCCCTCTGTTAGTTCTGTGTGTGAGGCATGGCCGGCACAGCTCAACAATTTGCTGTAGGAGGTCCCTGTCCACTGTATAGCGCTCCACTATCTCCAGCTCATGTAGCCCTTGGTAGGTTACCCTGGGTCTGTACACTCTTCTCTGTCTCCTCACTGTAGATTGGTCGGCAACATGCACACCATCACCACCCTCAGCTTCTTGTACATGCTGGTTTATGATAGCAAAAGCAGCCCCTAACATTTTTGTTTTGCTTTCGTTTTGTAAAATTTCCCCATTTCTATACACCAGTGGTGCAGAGTTTTTGGGAAAAAAACAAGGCGGAAAGGTGTTTGCATAGTTTATAGTGGTGTGCTGGGCTGGGCTGGTCTGCTGCCTGTGTAATTGGCTGATTCTGATACATTTCATCTGCCAGCTAAGCTAGTTCTCCTTGGTTACCTTCCTACTGCTGTTTTCTCTTCCCATTGCCTTCCTGTTTAAGCCTGCACAAACAGAGTGCTCAAATGTGCACAGAGTTGCGACTTCCTGGTTTACTTTTTTTTTCTTTAAAACCCAGTGCACAGCGTGCAGACCCGCTTAGGCTTTGTAAAGAGTGCTAGGCAGGTTTAGACACACCTCCTAGCTTAGCTGTGCTAAGCCAGGAGCAATCCCGAGCCACAGGGCTCCAATCCACTTACAGTATGCTTAACACACCCGCATGATGTCACCTATATCCTAGTTTTGCACCCAGCTATTCATACTCTTACACTGTTGGGACCTGCCTCACATCCTGGAGAAAACTGGGATTCACTATCCTTCCCCTCATTTGCATAGGATTGCCTGCTAATGCATAGTTACATGTCTCACACTGGGCCTCCCCTCTTAGCAACACTTACTCACTGGCCAGGTTGTCTTCTGCCTACCATTGACGTGCATGACAGAATACTGATTTTAGTTATAATGCTTATTTTAGGTTTATTTTATTATTTACCCCCAATCTTGTTTGTGTGCCGCTGCCGTATGCTTAAACAGCCGAGATTGGCGAATAAAAAAAAAATAAAAGTTGATTTTTTTTTTTTTTTGAAACAGTTTGCAATGCCAATGTCCTCATACTTAGCCATTGGCATGCTTCCTCAATGATATGAAACCTTTATTTGGAGCTGTCATAGCTCCATTTCAGATTTTGCAGAAATGTACTTGGTTACAAACAGAGTACATTTCTGCAGATAGCACTCGTCTTACACGGACTATTGCAAACTTCCTGGATTGCAAAATTACCTCATTTGCATGGATTTCTCCTGGAAATTAGGTGATATGCATACCAGGGCTTAGTCCGTGCATGATTAGTGCAGGAGCTCTCGTGCACACCTCTTCAGGCTGTTCCTGGATCGCACGGCAGACATATTGCCTGTCAGAGCTCCTTGTACTAATCATGCACGCCATGCAGGGAATAGAGAATCCAGGAGATTATTTATGTCATCCCTCTGATATTCTTATAAGCAACTTCAATAACTATATTTAAATTCATGGGTCATGTCGGTATCTAAGATATGCTTTGCTAAGGCATCCATTTTGACATGCCTATGTATGTCAGATTTATGTTCAATAATATGATCTTTGAGTTTTCAACTATATTTTACCACACAGAAACAAGTACAATTGCAATATGCTCCTAAGTAAACCACAAACACAGTATTACAAATAGCCTGGCAATAAAATGTATAAGTTTTGCTTGCTACTGGATGTATAAAAGTAGTGCTGTCAGTAATATCCTTACAACAACTACAGTTATAGTAGGGGAATGTCCCAACTATACCAATAGACTTATTCGCCTTATTCATGTCTGGCTGTATCTGTTGTGTTTGATTTTATTTTTTGACCAGATTAAATGCATGAAAATGGGGTTGATATGAAGGTGGTGAAATGGGGGGCAAGTAGAGAGAAGGACAGAGGGGAAAGAATAGAAGGATTTGAAGTAAGGTAATGGGAAACAACCATAGTTATTCACTTTACAACATAAATGTAGAAGTGCAGACAGAATTTGCTGAATTTGCACTGTCACCACACCGATGGTCATCATTGTCTCCTAAGTTTCCTGTGTCAGTGTTTGATGTGGCAACATCTTGGTAGTATGATGAAGCATCTTTTCTACATGGCTGATTTGCCAGTGAGGCCCTTTTCATCATACACTCCACAAGCCCTGTCAGTTCTTGGTGGGTTTCAAAATTATCACCTCCACTACTACTACTCCAGATGGTACCAGTGCATCAGCTGAAAAGAGTTACCTGATGCATGCTTCCTCAATGATATGAAACCTTTATTTGGAGCTGTCATAGCTCCATTTCAGATTTTGTACTTGGTTACAAACAGAGTACATTTCTGCAGATAGCACTCGTCTTACACGGACTATTGCAAGCTTCCTGGATTGCAAAATTACCTCATTTGCATGGATTTCTCCTGGAAATTAGGTGATATGCATACCAGGGCTTAGTCCGTGCATGATTAGTGCAGGAGCTCTCGTGCACACCTCTTCAGGCTGTTCCTGGATCGCACGGCAGACATATTGCCTGTCAGAGCTCCTTGCACTAATCATGCACGCCATGCAGGGAATAGAGAATCCAGGAGATTATTTATGTCATCCCTCTGATATTCTTATAAGCAACTTCAATAACTATATTTAAATTCATGGGTCATGTCTGTATCTAAGATATGCTTTGCTAAGGCATCCATTTTGACATGCCTATGTATGTCAGATTTATGTTCAATAATATGATCTTTGAGTTTTCAACTATATTTTACCACACAGAAACAAGTACAATTGCAATATGCTCCTAAGTAAACCACAAACACAGTATTACAAATAGCCTGGCAATAAAATGTATAAGTTTTGCTTGCTACTGGATGTATAAAAGTAGTGCTGTCAGTAATTTCCTTACAACAACTACAGTTATAGCAGGGGAATGTCCCAACTATACCAATAGACTTATTCACCTTATTCATGTCTGGCTGTATCTGTTGTGTTTGATTTTATTTTTTGACCAGATTAAATGCATGAAAATGGGGTTGATATGAAGGTGGTGAAATGGGGGGCAAGTAGAGAGAAGGACAGAGGGGAAAGAATAGAAGGATTTGAAGTAAGGTAATGGGAAACAACCATAGTTATTCACTTCTTCACAACATAAATGTAGAAGTGCAGACAGAATTTGCTGAATTTGCACTGTCACCACACCGATGGTCATCATTGTCTCCTAAGTTTCCTGTGTCAGTGTTTGATGTGGAAACATCTTGGTAGTATGATGAAGCATCTTTTCTACATGGCTGATTTGCCAGTGAGGCCCTTTTCATCATACACTCCACAAGCCCTGTCAGTTCTTGGTGGGTTTCAAAATTATCACCTCCACTACTACTACTCCAGATGGTACCAGTGCATCAGCTGAAAAGAGTTACCTGATGCAGATGTGATAGGTAGAGCTGAGGTTGTGCAGACAGCCTTGACTGTTTGAGAACCTGAAGTGCTGAGTGTTAGTACTGCAACATGTGGAAGGGTGGAGGGGTGATCCACAGTGCTTGGTTTACCTCTCTGTACTGCATGTTAGTCTTTGTAAGCAGAACTGTATGACAACAGAATATTTTTAAGCCATATGAATTATACTCCCCAAAAAATGAGAGGGAAGGGGGTGGGATGAAGCAAAAAAGAGAGAATTAGATCTGTGGCATATCACATGACTATATAGTTTCAGAATATGCAGTTATGATTCTTGAGTCTATAAATCTTTGCACATCCAAGTATGATGTTAAGGTCTTAATCAGGTTCACTGCTATGATATCATAAATACGGCTATTTATTTCAGTGTTGCCATATTGCATATAATTACAACAGTTATTAGGCTTGCAATAAGACCTGATGCATTATGTACCCTGCGTCTCTCTGAGGTGAGTTAACCTCTCTTGGTGTGTCTCCCTGTTTGCTGCAGTGTCTTCATCGGCTGCACAATACATTTGCATTGTACTGTATGTGGAGCTTTTCTCCACAGGCTTCTGCTGAAAATGGGTTCTGTAGACCCAGTCAGACCACCCCGGAAACAAATCTCAAATAAGTAAATAAAAAAATACATTTGTATATATTCTCAGATTAACTAGTATTGTATGCCAGCATGTCTAATTGTGAAAATGTAAATACGTTTTTAAAATGTTAAGTATTTCCCTGTTTATACAAAATGTTAAAGTATCTGTCAGTATTTTGATACATTTCTAATTGCACATGTTTGTGAGGGAGATTCTAAAGTACAAACTGTCTATGGAGAATAGGCTGATCAGTAGAATGTTCCTGGTTGCTAGGTGATTATTTGAACAGATGACTGACAGGAAAAATAACTTTTTCAAACAGCTTATGGTTATTTTTTAAAATAAGACAGTTGAGACGGGTAAAATGGACTATAAAAGAGACTGTTGAAGCCAAACGTGGGCAGTTAGTTAAGAGTTGCAGTCAGTTAGAGTACTGTGCAGTGGATACGCAAAAAAGGACTCACCGAAACTGTAAGCTTGCTTTTCCCTTGCTATTATGCTTTAGATTAGATCAGGGACAGTATTCTCTAGTTAGATTAGGAAAGTTTAGTTATTTTGATAGAGTTTTTCTAAGATGATGGACTTCTATCCTACAGTTTAATTTTATATTTGTGGTGATTGAATTCTGGAGTTCATTGAAAATTTACATTCTTGTAATCATTTTACTCATTATTAAATGTTTTCCATTATTTTACATTATGGATGGGCAATCAGTGTGTTCTTTAGAGATTAGAGAGTGTTTTTACCTGTCTGATACTCCCCAGGTCACCTCAAATGCCTGGCTGCTTCTGGTCATAGCTATCTTTTAGAAAAATTAAAATTAAACTTGAAGACTACTCCAACTGGAAAAATGTCAAAAAATCCAATCACAGCAGTAGGGTGCCAAAGATTTATTAAAATGTACTAAATTCACACAAAGATGAGCACTTTTGTCTCAAACCAGACATGAGATAATGTGTAATATCACATCCAATTAATATATACCCTTTCCTAATTTCATTTAACCAATTAGTCATGTGAACCTTTTAATTAATCATTGTGTTAACCCTTAAAGTCAGGTAAAATTAGATAGACTACTGAGTAACATGTTTAAAACTGTTATACAAAAGCAGCCTTTCCTTTTAAAACAGGTTTCACTGACACATATTCATTAAAACCTGGAGGTAAAGTAGCATTTAGTCTAAGTTGCTAAGTTAATTCTTTTCTTAACAAAGTTAACTTCCAGTCACCACCCCTGGGATTCTTTTTGATTCTTCAACTTCAAGAATACCAAACTGATAACCTATAAAACTGGCACAGTGTGTGGAGTGTTTGTACAAGGCACTGGTTTCCCTTTTTAGTTTAATATCATGGAAGTGTTCATAAATTCTGTTCTTTAAAGCTCTCTCTGTCTTTCCTATACAAAAAGCTGAATATTTCTTCCTTTTCTCACCTTAGTTCTGTGAACCATGTCCCTTTCCAATATTTGTTTGAAATTCCTACCGGTCTTGAAAGAAAATATTGGCTCCTGCCCAACTACTTCATACAATACCTTATTCACTTTAAAAATACTGCAATTACTTTTTAGTAATCATTCTAATACATTTTAATAGATCTTTGGCACCCTGCTGCTGTGGTTGAATTGTTTTTTGACATAGCTATCATTTATTATGATATTTAATTTTTAATAATTGATCACCCTTTGAAGGGCATTCAGACCTGTATGACTCTGGTGGCAGCATTTAACATTTGTATTTTGGCGGGGACACAGTTGGAAATCTGTGTCAGGCTTCCCATAAGTAAATGTGTGAGATTTGAATTTATTTTGAGTGTTAGTGAATCAGATGTGTTAAACTGGAACACATCACTCTGAAATGTATAATAAGGGATTACAGTTGGGGTGGACATATGTATATAGTCCAGTCCCAGGAAATACAGCATGTTCCTGTTGTGCTCTTAAGGGAAATTGTGGAATATTACTCTTGTGTGCTCTGTGCTCTGGTATTTTCAATGATGCTCCCACACTGGAGTCAGTAGTGAGGATTGAGGTCCCTTAATTATTGACTTAGGTTTAAGTGAGGTACGTCACATATTGGTGGCAGTTCAGTGGGATAATAACTGGATATCACCTATTGGTGGCAGTCCAGTGGGATATTATCCGGACATCACATTATGCATTAATGAGACATTTATTGCAATAAACATAATTATGATAGTCATTTGTAAGCAGTCTTGTCTTAGAAATCAAAGTGTTGTTAGAAATTGCATTCTGACACCCTTTGTAAAAAAAATAAGTGTTATCTGGATTTTAACCCTGGATCACCTGTGTTCTATCTCTTAAGTCAGTGTACTTACAATGTGTGTAACAGAGATGGGTCTGTTGTTGGACATTCAAAGGGCTAACCATTGAACAGCTGAACATCAAATAATACACATCAAAAGTTCAGTCAGCCAACTTTCATTTCATCAAGAGGTAAGTACTACGTATCCAACACTTACCCATCTCACAAAGAGAAGTGTTTCAAGCCCCTTGTCTCCACTGTAGTGCAGTCTCTGAGTTGGTAAACATAGTAAAGGGGGTGTGTGGTGGGTTTGAAACACTTCCATGTGTGAGACACGGAAGTGTTGGACAAGTAGTTACTTACCCTGTGACTGAAATAAAAGTTTAGTGAGTGAACTTTGATGCTTATTGTTTGATGTTCATCCATTTGATGGTTAGCCCATTTGATGGCTGAAGACAAATACACACTTGCCAAATTAAACATTTTTATTTTTTTCCTTAAGCATGTAAGCTTAATGCTGTACTACTCAGTATCAAGCATGTGTTCAAGGCAAGAAACAGAAACTTTTAGAAATTATTTGCACAGTCCCTTCACACAGTATAGATTTGAACTCCAGAGAAACTTTGCTATGCATCCTAAGTCACTGCATTGACTGCTTCTGCCACAGAAGGATGTGTACATGATGTGCACTTCACTCATTAGAGATACTGCATAACAGTGAGAACATTTTTGCACTAATGAAGATTACAGAAAAAAATTGTTCACTCTTTCTTCCAAATGTGAGCCCTGTTTGCAATCTGCTAAGCAGCGCTGAAATTACACAGACAAAATATATATATAACAGTTTATGTTCCACACAACAAAACACATGCTACATTTTCACATCTGCTGCAAACACTCCAAGCAGCATGTGGCTTTAAGCTGGATTCAAACTCTGCACCATCTTTCTTGTTTCTTTAAAAATAATTTCATTTAAACTGTTTGCTACGATGATACGTTTCATCCTACTCCAATTCTTACTCTAATTATTTCTCTTTTCTAATGACACAAATACAGTATACCTTTAATTTTGTCCTTGAAAGATTTTTTTACATATGGTTTATTTTGTTATTTTATTTCTACTGCAGTAATGAGTTCAAAGCTGTATATAATAGATGATGCCATCTTATGTATTCATTCTTGTAAATAGATCTATTGTAATTTTGTTCATTCTTGTATAAGTGTAACTATGTTTGAAGCTTTTCTTCTCAGGTCTCCACTGAAAATAATATATATATAAATAAATAATTAAATAAATAATAGTGTTGTTAATATTGTTCTCATAGCTGTCAAGGTGTTTACTCTTTTTTATTTTGTCTACTCTGCATAATATACACACTTCAGAGAGGAGTTTGTTCATATTGCTTGAAGCAATCAGTAACATTTGCAAGCCATTAGCAGATAACAATTGTCATTGCTTTTCCCTGCAGTCTTAGGGCATGTGCATGCAATTGTGTAGCTACTTACACCATGTTTACATCCCCCACACCAAGTGATTTTTTTTTTTTGCTATTCAGGAATGCTAATGATTTCACTCCTCATTTACATATTCACGGTGCTCAAAGGGGTGCATCTACACTATATAATAGTAATGGTATAGCTGAGAAGTGGAAGGAGGAGAGACTGATTAGATAGAGACAGACCATTACTTCTAGTTACTTTGGAAGAGATGGTTCTTCAGATTGCTGCAGTATTTCATAAGGTATGTTTGCCATCTTCATAAATTGCTTACTTGTTCATGTTTTGAATGCATATCAATAAGCAATAGAAAAAAGAATTGTGATATGTATGTGCTTTTTTTTTCATTTACTTCTGGTATATTGCACATGTATCAGTTCTTGTTATGCTTTCCAAGTTTACATCACAGTATTGTGTTATCATTCGTCCTCAGAATTTCACCAGTTACTGCAGACAACTGTATTATCTTAATTCTCAACTTCAGGGCATTGCACATGTGTAACTAACGGAGGTGTTAGACTTCTCAGGTGTCGTATATGTGACCTCTACAACAGTGGAGAGACCAAAGAAAATTGTCCGGCAGTTGGACTTTGATTTTATGTCTAGTAATTGATAATCCTACCATCCGATAGTTATTTAAGTAACTGCTGTCCTCACTACAGAAATGTTAACAAAATGGATGTAATGCTAATGCATTCATATTTCTTTTTTTTTGAAGAGGGGCTCCCTTAGCTTGTGTGCAGTCTGAAATGAGCATTGCGTGTTCAAATGTTATGTGTTGAGGATGGATACACTGATTTTGTTTTGAGGAGAAGGCTTTCTATAAGTGCTATATTTTCTTCTGTTTCATGCCATACAGGATTATGGCAACCAGAACATCTGTCACTTATTACCTTGGTGTTAGTCTTGGCCTACTACCCCCTCCCATGGAAATGATGATGACTGTGCCATGTTCTTTGTTCATTTGGGTTTGACTTAAGGTTGCATATATATCCAATGCATGGAGTGGATAGCTAGATAGCTAAGACAGTCTTTCTCAGTATGTTGATTATATGCATATTTATTACATAACAGGATTTTGGATGATTTTCTAAATACTCATTTTGGAAGGCTTTTTTTAGTATTGTAAGTCATGCATTCAAATCAGTGATATCGCATTCCTACTTATCGCTCTACTTGTGAAACTGTTGATATCATTGTCCTGTTGACAGTTTTGTGTACAGCGGGTGACTGGCTTGATTCATGTTATAGTGTACATTGCATACCTGTATATTGCAGATATCATTACTATATGCCAAGAATGCCATTGGTGGACACCTCACACAGGTTCAGATTGAGTACATGTATGACTGACAGTATGCAGGTAGTTTATCTTCTTACACATTTGTTCATATAATACAAGTTCCACACTTACCTTGAAATTACTGCAGTTACAAATCATGTGCTTTGGGTCTGTCTCTGTCTAATGCTATCTGTACACAGACATTAAATAGGTAAGTAAAGTTTGTGGATATTAGATAGCATCACTTTTAATATTTGACTATGTTTAGGTTGTTATGTGTATTCCTTCGAGGGTGAGTGTGCGTGCAGTCATTTGCCTGTTAGTTGATGAGTGTGTGCACTATCCTTTGAGTCTTAGGTGGTGAGTGTGTGTGCTATCCTTAGCCTCACAGCCAGAGCAAGGACATATTGTGCATGCCTATGTCTGCAAGCTACCTCTGCAGCTGAAGGTTCTTCCTCAGAATCTTAGTCTGTATGTGCTGGAGGTGGCAGGCCTGCCTGTGGTCCAGGGATGCATGGGCCTGGCCCCTCACTGTCCCTGTTGCAGCTGTTTCCTCAATATAATATTGCACATCATGGCATAGACTGTG